>NC_063200.1:16131890-16139390 GCF_017589495.1 Alosa alosa
TCCAACTGATTACGTTACTGATTACAAAAATTGCCATGTAATCTGTAGCCAGTAATGGATTACATTTCAAAGTAATCTGACCCAACCCTGAGTACAAGCACAAGCACAAGCATACCACTATACATCTCAAAACTTGTTGAAAGGGTCTACACATCTCAAAACTTTAACACTCTCCACCTCCTTACTCTGCAACACACACACACACAAAATGTACACATGTATGCGCTTGCACACACACACACACACACACACACACACACACACACACACACACACACACACAATAATCCATGCAGTTATTTGTCTCAGAGCCTAGAGAATAGCTCCAGCAGCAGCAGCGGCAGGGCTGTGCAGAAGGGCCCATTTGCTGGCTAATGAAAGGACAGGCCATTTTGGGCCGGCACTCTCTGCATTATTAATGTGTCATTTCAGACCCTTCGCTCCATGGTGGTCGTGGGTCTCGCACTGTAATTTATAATCTGCGCCACCAATTACAACCAATCAATACTACAGTCACACTAGACCAAGGGTCAACCACAGATGGAGTATGGTTTCAAAAGATGTAAAACTTGCTTAATTAGCTTATTTAGAGGAGGTTGTTTTCTGCTCGGGAGAGCAAACATGAACATGGGGCTTTAGTTAAATTAATGATCAAATCTGAAGGCTGAACTATTCCCATTATTATTTGTGAATTATTAGTATTTTTCCTCGCCTCCAATCTATAAAAGCACACAGAGGAAAAAAGAAATGAGTACTTCAAAACGTCAGCAAAAACATTACTGAGACAGATACAGTAGAAGCAGAGCAAATCTGCCACACATGCATCATATCAATACAAGATGTGAGCCAGATCAAGACCAGATGTGAGCCAGATCAAGACCAGATGTGAGCCAGATCAATATCAGATGTGAGCCAGATCAAATCCAGATGTGAGCCAGATCAAGACCAGATGTGAGCCAGATCAATACCCGATCAGGGCCAGATCAAGACCATATGTGATCCAGATCAAGACCAGATGTGAGCCAGATCAAGATCAGATGTGAGCCAGATCAATACCAGATGTGAGCCAGATCAAGACCAGATGTGAGCCAGATCAATACCAGATGTGAGTCAGATCAGGGCCAGTCATGGATCCCATGGCCCATTGCGATTCAGGAATAATACATATAGGAGAGAGTGTGGAGAGTATAGAGAATGGTCTCCATTACATTTTTAAAAATGTCCAAATTTCCGTCAAGGATTCCCGGGACACTGAAAGACCGGGGTACACGAAACTTGGTGGGCATGTAACCCCACATGGATAGCATGGAACCATCGTTTTTTCGTTTTGATCTGTAGCCCCCAGCTGGACTGGACCCCGAAGGAGGGTAGGGCAGACACAGTTTTCTGTGAATATCTCGAGAACCGTAGGGTTTAGAAGGACCATTTTTTTTGTATGTTGATCTCAAGGGGCCATGTCAACCCATTCCATAACCACTCATTTCATATATAGCACCACCTAGTTAAACACAAAAAGTAAAAATTAGGTGTTCTAATCGCAGGTATCTGTGACCTAACATAGTCAAAACTGCACGAAATTGGAAGTGTAAGATCATTATGACACCCTCTGAATGCACGCCAAGTTTCGTGGAATTCCGTTCATGGGGGGCCACACAATACAGTTTTTCTCAGTCGCTTTGGTGCTTTCTTCAGATCAGAATGAAAATTCTCATAACTATTAGTTCAACCTCCACAACATTTAGTCATTTGTGCACATCATAGTAGCAATTTCTCCTTCCTCTGAACAAATTGCAAATACTTTTGGACATGTATCAGTTGCTTTCATACAATTCTCTGCTGTTTTTTAACATTATCATTTGCTTATGTCATGTCAGTCAAAATGAACTACACTTATGAATGCTAATGCGTTCCCAATAAAACTAATAGTCTTCATTTCATTGCTTGAGTCATTACATTCAAAATTGTTGAACTAGTTATCAAATTCTGTCACAATGCTGTAGAATTGCAAAGAGCATACAGTAAAACTGTATGTATTCAGTGTCTTGTACTCATTTACTCACCTAACTACAGCAATGTGTAACTTTACTGTAGTTTTCAAATGGCTGTACAAGTACTGTATAGTGCTGTCTTGAGCATGTTCAGGTAGTGTCACCGAAGTTCTGACCTTTTTGCATTGGAAAACACTGAGAGAACTGTCATAATGAAAACATGATAAAGCCATTTGACTATCTTGTTCATAAACGATGGTGTCAAGACTTCTCATTTTGATGACGCTGACAGTTTCATTGACATGAATACCTGCTTTTGAGGAATGGACTATCCATTTTGAGCAAGGACGGCTTTTGCAGGTCATCCACTAGGTTTTGCAGTTTGCACTAATTGTTTTGAGAATTGCACTAACTGCTGTGCAAATGTTAATAGTGATGTGAGAAAAGCACCAAAGCTACTGAGAAAAACTGTAAATTAATTTATGTTACTATACACCAACTGGCCTGTAGGTGGCCGGAGACAGTTTTCTGTGAATATCTCGAGAACCGTAGGGCCTAGGAGGTCCACCTTTTTTTTGCATGTTGGTCTTAAGGGGGCATGTCAACCCATCCCATTACACTTATTTCATGTATAGCGCCACCTAGTTAAAAATTAAAAAGCAAAAAATTAGGTGTTTTCATCACAATATCTCTGGCTGACATGGTCAAAACTGCACGAAATTGAAAGTGTAGGATGATTATGACACCCTCCGAATGCATGCCAAGTCTTGTGAACTTTCGTTCATGGGGGGCCTGACAATAAAATGATTTATGTGTACATTTAGTGACCGTACACCAACAAGGATTCACGGGACACTGAAAGACCGGGGTACACGAAACTTGGTGGGCATGTAACCCCACATGGATAGCATGCAACCATCATTTTTCATTTTGATCTGTAGCCCCCCCGCTGGACTGGACCCCCCGAAAGGAGGGTAGGGCAGACACAGTTTTCTGTGAATATCTTGAGAACCGTAGGGCCTAGGATGACCAATTTTTTCCGATGTTTGCCTCCAGGGGTAATCTTAACCCATTCCATGTGCACACATGTACATAAACAGATAGACACGCACACACATATCATACGTATGACACATACTCACACAGTAGACATATGTACGCATGCATGCACATGCACAAACACAGCCACATACGCAGGCACACACACACACACACACACACACACACACACACACACACACACACACACACACACACACACACACACACACACACACACACACACACACATAAACATAAACATGTACACGCACACATGCACACAAGTTTGAATTATGAACAGGCAAGATGGGGGTGGGGTTGTATAAAATGAATTTTACATGTGAAATCTATGAACTAATCTTGTTGTCTAGCAGATACCAGTGAGAATTGAGTGTGGATAATACAATTTAGTGAGACAGTTAGAATCATATAGGCCTTTCAGTGTGATTTATTTTTGTGGAAAAAATGTGCTGGACTGGGCGGCGGTCATATTTTGTACCACTCTGCGGTACATCTAGTTTTGATACCTTGCTGCAAAACAATTACAGAGAAGAAAAGATAAATAGCTCCTATTTCTGTGGATGTAGTAATCTAATTCTATTGTAATAGTCTTCAGTTTTTGCAAAACGAATTCTGCTCACAAATAGAAAACAATATCAATAATTTACTCAGGACATATTGGCAGACATAATACCTCTAATGTGATACATCTAGAATAATATTCCTATATGTATCACATTAGAGGTATTATGTCTGCCAATATGTCCTGAGAAAATATTATATTCAGTCTAACTGTTTCTCAGCTGTCGGCTTACCAGCTGCTGTGATCCTTCACTACTTTATGTTGTCTTGTTTTTTTTTTTGTTTTTTTGTCTAATTGTACACTTTTTTTATCTAAACTATGTTTCTTCTGGGCAATCTTATAGTGTCCTGTTACCAACTGTTTTTCACAGGAAAACATTTGTTATGTTTAACATTTGTTATGTTTACAGTAATAAATGCAGTATAAATAAACCTTTATAGCGTGAGGCCAGAGTGAGAGAGAATTTATTGATAACCAATGTCCTGTATTGCTACTTTTCACAATGATAAGGCCATGAAAAAAGCTAATACATGATACATGGAAACAAAAAATAATGAAACCGAAGCAGGTGAATATGGTGAGATGTTGGCTGTGCACCTGTCTTTGATGTGTGTGTCTGTGTGTGTGTGTGTGTGTGTGTGTGTGTACCTGTCGTTGAGCAGTGTGTGTGTGTGTCTGTCGTTGAGCAGTGTGTGTATGTGTGTGTGTGTGTGTGTGTGAGAGAGAGAGAGAGAGAGAGAGAGTGTACCTGTCATTGAGCAGGGTATGTGTGTGTGTGTGTGTGTGTGTGTGTGTGTGTGTGTGTGTGCTGTGTGTGTGTGTGTACCTGTCGTTGAGCAGTGTGTGTGTGTGTGTGTGTGTGTGTGTGTATGTGTGTGTTAGAGTGTACCTGTCATTGAGCTGTGTGCGTGTGTGTGTGTGTGTGTGTGCGCAGGCAGGCGCATGGGGCAGGTGCTGCACCTGTCTGGAGCAGGCAGTAGATGATGGGGTTGTACATGGTGGAGCTCATGGCCAGCCACATGACGGCCAGGTAGACCTGCTGGATGTAGCGCTCCTCAAACACGTCCGGGCAGAACTCGTGCAGCAGGAAGTAAGCGTGGTAAGGCAGCCAACACAGAGCGAAAGTGCACACTACCACTATCATCATCTTCACCACCTGAGACAGAGGAGGAGGAGGAGGAGAGGAGGAGAGGAGGAGAGGAGAGGGGAAAAGGAGAAGAGGAGGAGACAAGGAGAGGAAGAGAGAGGGAGAGAAGGAGAGGAGGAGAGGAGAAGAGGAGGAGACAAGGAGAGGAAGAGAGAGGGAGAGGAGAGGGGAAAGGGGAGAGAAGGAGAGGAGGAGACAAGGAGAGGAAGAGAGAGGGAGAGGAGAGGGGAAAAGGGGAGAGAAGGAGAGGAGGAGACAAGGAGAGGAAGAGAGAGGGAGAGGAGAGGGGAAAGGGGAGAGAAGGAGAGGAGGAGAGGAGAAGAGGAGGAGACAAGGAGAGGAAGAGAGAGGGAGAGGAGAGGAGGAGAGGAGAAGAGGAGGAGACAAGGAGAGGAAGAGAGAGGGAGAGGAGAGGGGAAAAGGGGAGAGAAGGAGAGGAGGAGAGGAGAAGAGGAGGAGACAAGGAGAGGAAGAGAGAGGGAGAGGAGAGGGGGAAAAGGAAGAGAAGGAAATGAGTGCGAAAGAAGGAGAGAGGAGAGAAGGACATGGGAGAAGGGTAGAGGATGAGAGGAGGAGGAGAAGAGGAGGAGAGGAGGAGGAGGAGAGGAGACTTATTATAATTGGATGGAAAAAGCAAATGGTCAGTAAAAGTGAAAGCTCCTCTAAGCCCAATCATGCTGACCCCTGAGGCACACTGAAGAGTAGTAGACAAACCCACAGAGAGCCAGACACACTAGGGAAATAGTGGACAGAGTCGTGGACAACTCGACACACTAGAAAAATAGTGGACAGATTTGTGGAGAACTCGGCACACTAGCGAGATAGTGGACAGAGGAGTGGAGAAATCGACACACTAGGAAAATAGTGGACAGATTTGTGGAGAACTCGGCACACTAGGAAAATAGTGGACAGATTTGTGGAGAACTCGGCACATTAGGGAAATAGTGGACAGAGTGTTGGAGAACTCGACACATTAGGGAGATAGTGGACAGAGGCGTGCAGCAGAATGTGCATTACCTTGCGTTTGGCAGTGAGCTGCTCACGGTAGCGGTCGGTGCAGTCGCCGGGGATTTCACTGGCCCAGAGGTGCAGGCCCACCACCAGGTAGGCAACAGCCATGACGAACAGAGGAAGGATATAGATGAGCACCATCACACAGATCTGATAACTGAGAGAGAGAAAAAAGAGAAAGAGAGAACATGAGTGGAAATGGGAATGGGAGGGGTGAAGATGGAGAAAAAAAGACATGAAAAAGAAGAGAGGAGAAGAAGAAGAAGAGAAGAAAAGAGAGAAGAGAAGATGGAGAGCAGAAGGAAAAAGTGTTGAAGAAGAGAGGGAAGAGTGTGGGAGAGGAAGACAGGAGAGGAAGGGAAAGAGGAAAGGGTGAGAAACAGAGTAGATGGAGAGAATTACAGAAAGAGAAAGATAGACAGAGAGGGTGGAGAAGGCTTGTCAGTGTTCGCTACAGACACACAACAGCAGACAGCAGCAGCAGCAGGAGCTCAGCTCTCTACTGTGTATACACTTCCTCTTGACGTCTAGAGCTAATCACAGAGCTGGCAAACAGCCTCCGTTAGCACCCTCCGCTAGCTCTGAAGCCCTGTGGCAGAGCACCATTGTTTCCCCACAATACCATCTCAACACACAACATTATCAGGCAAACCCACACGCAAGCCCACTCAAAAACACTGGAACGCAAGAGCCATCCCTCCACTCACTCACTCATTCATTCTGCCCGTCTGTCTGCACCAAGTACATGCGCCCCTCAGCAGAACAATCTGAAGGTTGCTGCATCCAAATAAGAACTGAAGCAAACTCAGTGAGAGTGAGAGACTCTACAAGATCAGACTCCAGATCCTACAAGACTCTAGACCCTACAAAACCAGGCTATAGACCATACAAGACCAGACTCTAGACCAGAAAAGACCAGACTCTAGACCAAAAAAGACCAGATTCTAGACCCTACAAGGCCAGACTATAGAACAAAAAAGACCAGATTCTAGACCCTACAAGGCCAGACTATACAGTAGACCCAAAAGAAAAACCTCTAGACCCTACAAGGCCCGGGACTATAGACCCTACAAGACCAGACTCTAGACCAGAAAAGACCAGACTATAAACCAAAAAAGACCAGATTCTAGACCCTACAAGGCCAGACTATAGAACAAAAAAGACCAGATTCTAGACCCTACAAGGCCAGACCATACAGTAGACCCAAAAAGAAAAACCTCTAGACCCTACAAGGCCCGACTATAGACCCTACAAGACCAGACTCTAGACCAGAAAAGACCAGACTATAAACCAAAAAAGACCAGATTCTAGACCCTACAAGGCCAGACTATAGACCAAAAGAGACCAGATTCTAGACCCTACAAGGCCAGACTATAGACCCTACAAAATCAGACTATAACTCTCAGGATAAGAAGGCCTTGCATAGAGTTATCAGGTGTGCAGAGAAAATCACCAACACTGCACTTCCTGGACTTCAAGACATCTACACTAGGTGCTGCCTGTCAAGGGCAAAAAGAATTTTAAAGCAACACCAAAGAGTTTTTTGTACCTTAAAATAATGTTTCCAAAATCGTTTCAGTGGTTAATCAACTCGTAACAGGGTAAACGGCACTTCTGCATTAGCCAAGGGTCCCCATTGGCTATAACCGCACTATGTAAGTTTGCCAGATCGGTAGCGGTTCTGTAGTTCTTTTTTTTTTTTTTTTTTTTATTTGCAAACATCATTGACA
>NC_063200.1:16144390-16179390 GCF_017589495.1 Alosa alosa
CAAAGCAGAGCCAGTTGAGAAGGGAAACGTTTATTACGCGCTGACTTTGCTGCTTTTTCGCTGCAACGCATTTTGTTATTCTTGCTGCGCTCTGAAAGTAAGCTGTTTTTCAAACGGAGGCTCTGTCGCCCTCCATACTGTTACAGCAAGAAAGTCTCATGCGCAAAGAGTGTTAAGGCTTAGCCTATGCTTATGCACTGTAGGTTTCTTCGTTTAACCGAACGTCCAGGGATCAACAGGTGTTAACAACTCTCTCTCTCTCTCTCTTCCAAAAGCTATTTAAATCGCATACTGAATCACTGGGGTTGCGATGGGAGCTCATAACTCTACGTTATAATTCGTTTAAGGGATGCCATAGGCTAGCTTGACATACTTATTTCAGAACTTCTAGGTAACTTTGTTCCAAAATTAGTTGGCTGCTGTGCCAAATGACAATCTACAATGCTACCATCTTTTTTTCAGGAAATAGAAACAGGCCTGCTGCAGTTCCTGCAATGTGTGTGTGTGTGTGTGTGTGTGAGGGAGAGAGAGAGAGAGAGCGCGTGTGGTGTGTGTGTGTGTGTGAATGATAGTATGTGTGCTGGCCTAGCCCTGCTTTTGTAAGTCTGTGCGCGTGACCGTGTCTCATCTCCGGTGGCCATGAAGATAATCAGAAGAGTCCAGAACATCTCGAGTCATAATCAATCATCCAATGCGCGCAGTTTGTTGACACTGGCACCTGCCCTGCCCGCGACCAACTCCTCCTTCACGTAACGGATGCACATGGCTTCCAATCTAGCCTACCATTCTGGTAAAAGGTGGAGTTTTGGCAAAGGTGGAGAAGCTTTGTAATTTTGTAATATATAAATATAATGGAGGGTAAGCTGGTATTCTCATTCATTGGGAATACAAGACTGTAGAACAAACACACACCTGTGAGCGTTCATGATTTACACGATTTTATCCCGGGATAATTTAGCCTTGCATTGCCTTTAACAACCACTGGTATTGAGACGTTTGTCTGAGACGCAAGCCACAGCACACGTTCTTGAAGTTGTGCAACATTTTGCAAGTTTTAGCATAGCTCAATTCAAGTTAAGAATTTGGTAGAAAAAATAAAAAACTCACCTATCCAGAGCTATCGCGGCCATAGAGTAAATGCTTGCGAAGACTGCGGCAATTGGGAAGAAGTTGTGGAATCCACAGTACCCTGTTCCGAAGTACCACTCATTGTGCACCGAGTATACGAAGTTTATCACGGTGTTGAAGGCTGCCATTGACGCTTCGGCGAAAGCCAGGTTCACCAAAAAATAATTGGTGACTGTCCTCATCCGTTTGTGCGCAAGAATTATCCAAATCACCACAATATTTCCAACCACGGACACGATGACTATACTGCAGTAGGCAATTGCCCAGATGACAATCTGCCAGACAGGCTGAACAAACTGATTCGAATATAAATCCGTGAAGTTGGACGAGACATTTTTCATCGTATCGTATGGGCCATCCGTTGTTGTGTAAAGCGGATCCATATTCTTGATTTAGACGTTTATTCGCCAGCAGTTCACCACAATTTCAGTTGTTAGAGTCTGATGAAATAAGGCTCAATAAATAGACAATACATAGGATGGGTTCCTCTTGGGAATCAATAAAGGTCCAAGCACTTTCGTCAAATGCGCTGTGTGGTCGCAGCTCAGTGGAGACGTGAGTGCGCGCTGCTGTCCACTATTTGGGCGCGCAGAAGTCTGACATTTATAGCGCATGCCATGGCTGTTATCCCACGCGACAGAGAGAAAGAAAGAGAGAGGGAGAGAGAGAGAGAGTTTATTTCGGAAGTTCAAATCCTTTTTCCAAAAGCTACGCTCAGTTTAGATTAAATAATGCAACGTGAGCGCCCATGACAGTATGAAATAAAGACAGTAGTAAATAATGATTAATAATAATTCAACCATTATTGTGTGTGTGTGTGTGTGTGTGTGTCTGTGTGAACGATCACCATATCCAAATTATGTTTGTCTGAACAACTCACTGAACCATCAACTGGCAGATAATTGACACGTCAACCCAGCGCACACCTCAGTAACCACTGCTCATTATTTTTGTTTAATTCATTTCAGTTGGCTTATTGTGCAACGGCCTTCCTGTTTTCCTGGCCAGTCGGCTGCCACAGCAGTCCAGTCACAGAGAATGATTAGAATGGACGGCAGGGAAATAGACTCTATGTCCTGAATCACTAGACGCCACTTTGAATTACAAGCCCCTTGCATATGCCAAAGCCAATAGCAGAGTAGGTTGGCAATGGGAAATTGCATTGCAACCAACAAAGTTGCTAACTTAGTTAGCAACTATGGTTTTGGGAAATGCGTCCCTGTTGAGTAGTTAATACCCTTCCCTTACACATCCCACCGGCCCTCACGCTTTAGCATAGTGTTTAACAGTGTGTTTCACTGAAATTGTACAATTCTGATGAATGAGGCAACCGCAATCAATACTGTAGCTTCTGTTCACTCTTGCTACACAGAGCTAATGGAATATCTAAGCAGTGTGTGTGTGTGTGTGTGTGTGTGTGTGTGTGTGAGAGAGAGAGAGAGAGAGAGAGAGAGAGAGATACCGACAGAGAAATATAGAGAGACATTAACAGAATAGCAAGAGTGTGATTCTTATGATGTAATCCTTTACCTATGGACGTAGCATTTCTCATGAAGGACATAGATTATGCAAATAATATTTGTGAAATGAGAAATGGCAGACCACCTAATATGACACCTACGTCACATACAGTTCCAATGCAGTTTAATTGTGTTTCCTTGGCTTTGGTAATTAGCTGGTGTGAAAGCATACTATGCTGATTAATTTTCATAATGAAAATGGGACCAACAACAAAAGAATAGCATAACAATGATGATTACCAAATAAGGCATTTACATTCACTACTCATGAAGGGCCAAGTGCCCTTTTTGTCTGCTTACAAAAAGCTGTGTGGTGCATTGCAGAACCGCTTCAGAAAAAAATGCAAACAAAAGAAAAAGAGGCCGTCTGCGTCTGATAAGAGGCACCAGGGACAGCCACTCTTCCGAAAAACACTGACACAGGTTGCCCCCCCTATCGCCATGAGACAGTGTGGTTTGGAATTGAGGGTTATATGCACTGTTTTGAATATCACTGCAACCACCCCGAGACAAGATAAATATACCCTCCAGGATCTGGCCCTGAACCCACCAGAACTCAACTGGATGTGGCCCTGAACCCCGCCGGATCTGGCCCAGAACCCAGACGGATGTGGCCCTGAATCCAGATGGTTCTGGCGCTGAACCCACCAGAACTCAGCTGGATGTGGCCCTGAACCCTCCAGGACCTGGTCCTGATCGGGAAGCCGCTTCCATGTGGGATGTTCATGTAAACACTCCTGACCTCCTGATAACCTCCTGATAATAAACAGGTGACATCACAATGACATAAGCACACAAAACACAAATGTATTCAAGTACAAGCAAACAAGCATAACAAACAGATGGCCAATTGTGATGTATCTAAAGCAATTGCTATGTAAAATTATATATTTTAATATGATTATGCTACTTACTAATTACTTACTAATTACTAATTACTAATTACTTACTAATGCTACTTACTAATTACTTACTAATTACATGCTGTGCAATTCTGTCCTACACTGAAAAAAAATCCTGCTGGATTTACTTGATTTTATTGTGTACATTGGTTGCACATGAATGAAATGTCTAAAATTAATCCAGCATTTCTCTTTCGGTTTACAAAATTGATTCATGCCGTGGTTACCAAATTTGATCAAGTAATTCAAAAAACAAAGAAATTGTTAAAATTAAGTTTACATGAAATATTTATGTAATATCAACTTCATTGTGTTATACAGGTGGCATGTACTGAGAGTAGGTAATCAGATGTACTTCCAACATCAATGTTAAAGGAAGATAACTTTGATATTAAAGACTTCAAGATGAAACATCCTCACCCTCACATCCTGGTCACAAACTGTTCAACCTACTTCCCTCTGGTAGACGATACAGGGCACTGTTTGCCAAAACCAGCCGACACAAAGACAGCTTTTTCCCCCAAGCAGTCACTCTGTTGAACACTCAGAAACAGCCCCAACCCTCACACTGAACAAAGTCAATCAACACTGTCATCTACCTCATGTTTACTTAAATCTTACAGTTACAATGTTGTTATTCATACATTATCATTGCATTGTACTGCCTTGCACTATATTTATATTTAATCGTAAACCTCAGATACTGATATTGCACTATTCCCACCCTCTTTTCAATAGTATATTGCATCTTGCCTGTGACTGTTGAGGTGTCCACGACTTGGCAACCTTGACAGGGACAACAAGGAGGCGGACATCCCCAGCCACCCCTCCACCCCCACCTCGGACAATTGCAAATATACTGTATTTATTCTTATATATTCTACTGCCCTTCATTCTATTATTACTGTTCTGTTTTTATTCTTGGGCAATTCCATGCAAAGGTCATCCTTACCATGGAAAAAAAAAGTTGTGCATACGCAAATAGAACTGTTGTTAAAATCTTCATTTAGGTCAATATTTTATAATATTTTTTTGTTTGTAACTGATCTGATTGAATTTGATGGAGAATTACACTCTTTTTACATCATAAATATGGTGTGCAACCATACAGAAACAACATTTTTCACATGGTAATATTATACATTTTTAAAAAGTGGATAAATGGACCCAAGGTTCAAACAAATTGTGCCATTTGACAAATTCCAGATTGACAAGGGAATGGTAGAGCAATGTCTATGCTCAGCTTGCCTTTAAGATCACAACTCCTTACATTTGTAAGGCTTTTGATTTTAAGTCAGCAAGTTCCATGGCCATGTCACATCCATAACGTTTTATAGGAAACGTTTATGCTACACATACAGTACAGTGTTGATGCGACAATGTCCATAGTGTCTGTGCAAAGCTGATTTATATCAATGTAAAGTGTGATGACCAAATTGTGCCACTTTCTTGCTTTTAAAACCTTAAATGGTGCGTTATGGATGTGACATTATGGATGTTACATAATGTGAATTTACAAGACTGGAGACTTTATTATACCTCAAAGCCGATAAAATGTCTGTTCTGGTGGCATGTCAGTTTCAACGCATTTCACCTTAGTGTTTACAATTGACATTTCAAAGATTATTAGGTTGATCAAAACCACAGGGAGGCCTTGCCTAACCATTAGCAAAACAAACATAATATTAAAATACCTCCAGTGATTAGCCTAGCCATAGCCTATTTTCAAGTGGCCTAATAACGAAAATCTGAGCGATTATCTTCCTGTAACTGTCATACTGTCGTTGTACAGTAACTGGATTATCGTGTTAGCTGGTGAAGATGGCTGACTTTGCAGCTGGAGTTAACATAGCAACCTCCTTCTGTTGCAGATCTGTTCAGCCTGCCGTTCACGTCTGCTTAACACAGTTTAATTTTAAATGTGACGCGATATGCCAGCATTTGAAGTGTCAGGTCCTCTGTAGCTAATACCCACAGAGTAACATAAGTAACGGCAGCAATAAACTAGATGTACCGCATAGCGGTACAAAATATGACCGCCTCTCAGTCCTGCATATTCTCTTCGCAAAAATAAATCACACTTGTCAATTTGTCTCCATTTTCTACTCCTGCAACTCATGTGCATGTAAATGAGTGTGTGCATATGTGAGTTTGCTTTTGTTTATAAGTGTGTGTGTGTGTGTCTGTGTGTATGCATGTGCGTATGCGTGCCTGTGTTTGTGTGTTTATGTGTGTGTGTGTGTGTGCGTGTGTGTTTGCACGCGCACATGCATATGCGTGCCTGTGTGTTTGTGTTTATGTGTCTGCATTCATGTGGGTGTTTGTTTGTGCATGTGTGTGTGTGTGTGCTTGCCTGTCTGTATGTGTTTATGTGTGTGTGTGCTTGCCTGTCTGTATGTGTGAGACTGTGCGTGCGTGCGTGCGTGCATGTGTGTGTGTGTGTGTGCATGTGCGTGTGTGCACATGTACTTTATGTGTGCAAATCACAAATGAGTGGGTATGGGTTAGGTTGATGCGGGCTCTTGAGACTAACATACCATACATATTTTGTCATCTTGGGTGCAACGGTTCAGGTAGGGCTAGTTATTTAAGGGAGTGGCCACCAAGTTTCACGTTCCCTGGTGTTTCAGTAACCCGGGAATCACTGACCAAAATTGATGACGGTAAAAGAAAAAAATAATTTATTTTTTATATTTTAAATGACTTGTTGTCCTAATTCTTCCTGTGTCTCTTAGTGGCCACTGAGGAAGCAATAATTCCATCGCTAGTTTTTCATGATTACTATTTCAATTGTTTCATATCAAAATGCACTACTTAATTATGTGTTTTATGTAGTTTGTCGAGCACTGGTTCAGACACGTCACATCCATAATGTGAAACCGTCACTTTGACTTTGACTTTGATGTCACATCCATAACGCTGATAAAATGCCTTGTATTCTTAGGATGAAATTGATTATATGAAATTTGAGGATTTCTTAGTATTCAGAGGACAGATGTTACATTAAAAGTTATGCAAATTAATTCACTGATACTAATTTTGCCCCCACTCTAAGGGATTTTGTTTACCAATATGAGTCCAATTGTCACATCCATAACGCTGGAACTGCCCTCTTTTATTCTTTTTAAGTTTTATGATTTTTATTCTTATATGTTAAGTGAGTGTTGTACTTTCAAATTCCTTGTTTGTTTACGCAAACCTGGCCAATAAAGCTGATTCTGATTCTGATGAAGTATACTGAACTTTAAGAAAACCCATGTGAAAACACTCAGCGTTCCTGCAAAGGCTCATAGGAACACAATGTAATGGTGACACCAAGACATCCCATGTGTTCACTTGCCTAACTGGTTCAGTAACTGTGACAAACCCCCCCAACCTGACCAGAATCATCCTCAACGCATCCCTCAAACATTTGCCATTTAGCAACAGCTGAATTTTTCAATTCTTCTAGGCCTACTACTACTGGAGCAGCTTGTGACAACAGATTGGTCAACAGAAGACGTTTACATTGATAAACTTAATAGCTGGCTTTCCCAGTAGCACCCAATTGTAATTCAGAGAGCTTTTTTCCCTGATTATTTGAGGACTAATAATTTCCTTGTCTGCTTCGTTATGACGTTTGATGCGCCTGCAGCTGTTTTCATGATGTGGTCGACATGTGTGTAAGGGTTGATTGAACTGCCACGAGTTTCAAAATTGAAATCTCAACAGCAATTTTCCATGTCACTGAGGGAGCGCACACTTGAGCGACACAGAGAAATGTAGCGGCAATTTGTATGTGGAACTGAATGTTATTGAGCTGAAGCAAAGCAATTAGGCCTACTCTCTTTGTGCTCAGGGAAGCTTGTGTAAGACCTTGGTTGTTTAGAGACGACTAGTGATGGAATCAAGTGTGCCTTTCTCATGGAACATAAGTCGGAACACTTGTGGGGCAGTATGTTGGCTTCTTGGAGTAGATATGTAGCGGAGTAAATAATTCCACTTGCCATTAAAATTGAACTTTTCATTTAGCTAGTAATTTCTCTATGACAGGCTTTTCATGTAACACGAGCGCCATCTATTGGTGCTATTCTGCTGACGTTTAGGGTGAGTTCTCACACACAATCAATCACCAGTCTGCAGTAGCCTGTTCTCGTGGTAAGTTGCATATATTGAGCTCCGCTGTTATAGCGTAAATAAATGTGTCCAGTGTAATAATATGCTAGTATGCATGTAGTAAATCCACACAGGAGGTCTCTAATTTTATATTAGAGACCGTTTTGTTTTGTTTCTTTGGTTTAGCTTTAAAGTGAAATAGTTCGCCACGTTGTGCTAGCTTGCTAGTCTGGTTAGAACCTAGCTCGATAGCTTAACTTTTGTAATGCTTTACGAACCGTGAACTGAATCATTTCTGTTTTCGTTTTGCTAGCTGGAGCTCTCTATGGCAAATGTATGTGACTGTGAGACATTTGTTCTATCAGGTACAGTTGTCTATTTTCGTGATTCATACTTTTGTTCATGTCTTGTGTAAATACTGTTAACCAGTCTGCAGTAGTCTGTTCTCGTGCTGGAGCTCTCTATGGCAAATGTATGTGACTGTGGCCTAGTCCACACGTGCCAAACCGATCTTTTTTTCCTCCGTCTTCCTTGGAACCGTATCAAGAATATTTGCGTCCAAACGGATCCATCTCAACACGACTCAACACGTTACTTCATACCCCAGGGCTATAGGTGGCACTGTTTCTTTACAGAAATTGACCAAAACTTGCGCTTTACAAACAGACAGAATAGGCTACGATGAAATGGCTAGTGCAAGGAAACCAGAATTGTTTGTGTGGACTGATGGTGAACTGTCAACTGTAGTCAACTGTAAAACTAATAAACTTTATTTTACGGTTTGTGAAGGGTGCAGTCCCGTCCTTTATTTGGCTAACGCAGGTAGGCCTACTAATCACCTTTACTTTCTTTGGTTGTAGGATAGTCCTTGATTCATATTAGTTTTGGCTATCACCGCAATTTGGCTATTAAACGCAAGGCTTACCCAAGTTCTAGGCTATTCTGTCGCCACATTTATAATATTGCTATAAAACCTTCGTTAGTAACAGTCAATACGTTTGCCTGCATCAAATCGCGCATTTGCATTCAGTGTGCTACCATCGGCTTAACGTGAGTTCTAAGCGTCTTTGTATGCTTATATCTGATTTCACTCGACTGTGAATGCATGTATATATGTTGTAAGACATGTAAAATAAATGAATGACACTGGCACTACGCACAAATTAATGTAGTCTAAACTTACACCGCGACTTTCCTAATAACTTAAGTTCTCTCGCGTCACTGACAGTAGCTAGAATGCATAAAAAAACACCGGGAAAAACAGTGTTCAGTCCACCAAGTCATAAGCTATCGGCGCTGCGCAGCACCAGTTGTGATATTTATCTTACGGAGTGTAATCGTAGGTAATGTAATGTATGAAAACTAGTATTGTTAGGCAATACTATAAGTGCAAGTCCAGGGCAGCTGAGGTGTGGCGATGACATCATCGATACGCAAGCAGGATGTGCGGTTTCGCTGTCTAAACGAATTCAAACGGGCTACGGTTTCAGATTTTTCCACTCTGGGACCAGGTTTCAGAAAAGTGCGGTTTCGGGCAGTGCGTTTACAGGATTCGTTTGGACGCTCGGCCAAGACGAAGCAAAACCTCTGCGTTTAACCTAAAAAGCGTCTCCGTGTGGGCAGGCCCTGTGAGACATTTGTTCTATCAGAATAAACGGCCGTGGTAGCCAGAGAGAGTCAACGCCTCGTCGTCTATATAACAGAACGCAAGAGAGAGAGTACACACCCACTACAGATACAAGAATGGGAGGGGGGCGTTAGGATGATTCTAAGGGCCCAGCACTGACAGGGGGCCCCCAGATAATACTATATTTATTGTCCGAATTATTGTCTGTCAAAGGCCCCAAATTTTCTAGCAATGCCTCTGCAGCACAGTTGAACAATTTCATTCTTTTATCAAAGGCCCCCTATGTGACTGTTTTCCCATCTCAGTTTCGTGTTTGTTTAGAAGCCTTGCCAAGGGGTGCCGCATGAACAACATGAGAACTCTCTTAGGTGTTGTTTCTTTCATCTGTTATCTCACCAAGTGTGCCGCCATTGTAGAGGCGGGAGGGACTGTCACCTCATGAAATAAACATTAAATGAGAATGTATTTTACTGAACAGTTGGAAACAGATACATGCCTTGGAGGGGACAGTAAGATGAAAAGGAAACACTCCAAGAATGGAAGCGGTGTAGCCTACAATAATTCCAGACAAATAAACGACATCACTTTGTGTTTAAGTTGGTTAAATGTGCCCTAAATATAGATTTTGAGCCTGGTATATTTTCTTTTCCACAGTTGTCATGCGCCAAGAAGCAGTCTATTGCCTCGTTGTGAATCTAAATCGTAGGCCTTCTCTGCCTGACGGGCTCATATGTGATCATTTAAAGAGCTTGTCCTTTGATTAATTATTAGTCATGTCAAGTTAGCAGGCAGGGCCAAAGGTCTCGGTAATTTATTAATCTGATTTGCAGTCTGGGGATTTTTTTATGATTGAGCCTTATGCACACAGCGCTCATTAGTGGACAAATTGTTTTTTTTCCCATGACCGCTTGTGCAGTAAGACATAATGGTAGGTAATCCATCAGGGATGAGCATAAAGCATGTAGTACAATCATTTCTGGGGAAGGTGAACAAAATCATGTTAAAGGAAGGACAGGTAGCCTGGCACACATCAGTACTGTGTCACATACATAACATTTCAGCACTGGTTGGGCCTACTGGGTAATAGCAGAGGCTTATAGATAGATATGGCTCTGGGTAATAGTTATAGGCTGGAATACTCTAGACATTCTAGATTCATCCACTTAAATGGGTCTTAAATTTGGGGCAATTATGAACATTTCCAAGTGTACTCAGACGATGACAAAAGCTTTGTAAGTGATCAATACAATCTGAAAATGGGTGCTCAATTATATATTGTCAGCCAGTTAAGAGAGGCTTAAAACGGGGATAACACATGTTCTCCTCGCAGTTAAAAACCTGCTGTACCTACAGTCTGCACCTAAGCTGCTGCAGCCAGCCCTCAGGAAGCTGTGTAGTAACATGGAAATTGTAAATAAAAGCATAACTAAATAAAAAATAATTAACAGAGCGAACTGACTAGCTAATATAACTACTGGTAACTGACTAATCAGTAACTAATTATAGAAACAAACAATAACCGAACTGCTATGTTGCACATGATGTCATGCTGAAGAAGAGTATTCATTAAATCATGTGTTAGGCCTATGCTACTATTACTACTAACATGACGCCTATGGCTGCATCACAGCTGTGGGGATATCCTTTACCAGCACTCTCATTCATGCTATATTGATAATATATATAACATAATTGAGCCACCTTTAAGGCTGGAGGTATCTGTAAACCCTGTAGGCTATTATGAATAGTAATCAGAACGTTGGTTTGCTGCACACGCTTCTCTTATTCCGAAACGAAAGATAGCCGCAGGGATCCACAGGGGTAATCATACAACAGGGAAGATCGTGTGTGGGTGTCTGTGTGTGCGTGTGTCTGTGTGTGCGTGTGTCTGTGTGTGTGTGGGTGTGTGTGTCTGTGTGCGTGCGTGTGGGTTTAGGTTGAGGGGGGGGTATTGGGTCCAAAGGTCACATGCTATGACATAAATAGCGTGGCAGAGTCTTGGCTGGATCCAGACAGTCAATATGCAGCATGGGGGTCATACACTGGCCCCTGTTAAACGCAGTGGAGAGAAAAACATCAGACCATTTAAACCCACCACAGTGGGATTATAACATGGATTTATCTTTACAGCTGCTTATGGACTGTACTCCTCTGGTTTGCCATAACCAAGCTGTTTATGACCTATTTATTTTTAACAACATCTGTAATTACATTACATGACATTACATTTCATGATATTTATCCCTGTCATTGTACTTGTATTGAAGAATAATCTTTACAGTATTGCCAAGAAAGAACCCTCAAATAGCAGTAGGCCTAATGATTCTATTTGAAACCATGGAAAAGAACTTCAAACAGTCTTTACAATAAAGCCAATATCCAAAACGGAAACATTTCTTTCAATCATATTATATTAACAAAACATATAACCCAAACATGTATTTGTTCCCTAGATGTTCTTGCCCTAAAGCTGATTACAAAGAGGGTTCTGTTAAGAGATTCTGATATTCACTAATATAGACCATAAGATTAACATGAAAGGATTGATATATTGAGCTTTCATATAACTGCCGATATCACGTAACCACTTCCTCTTTCTCCATCTTCCTGTTGGTGTGTGCGTGTTCCGTCAGCGTCCTGCTGATGTCTGTGTGTTCTGATCGGTCTTGCTGATTGGGCCTGGCTGCTCTATAAGCTAATTTGCCCAGGCCTGGATCCACGGAAATGCCCCCACGTCTGAACAGACTTAATTAGCCGAGCCACTCACTCAGACCACACAAACCCCACTGCTGCCTCACCAGCAAACAGGCCGGACTCATGCAGGAACATTCAGATACACAGCCAGTAGCGGAGTGGTAATTGGCGCAAACGGGAGAATTCCCGGTCAGCCGGTAACGTTTTGAGGCCGCCAGGCTGATACTGTGATCTTTAAAAGGGTTTAGTAGGTAGGCCTATCGCCGTTTGTATGTTCTGTGCTATGCCATCCAGCAGCCTGGAACTGTGTGATCGCAGCCCCTCACTTTAATGAGTTTTTTTTCATGATGCTGGACACAGAGTATCGATTTGGTCACCCGACATATCCAGACGCCTCTTTATCCCTGGATACACAAGAGGAGGCTACAGCTTCCGAACCAGGTGATTTCAGTTCATCTGTTGCTATGGTTTTTGCCAAGGACCCAGGATTAAAAAAGCTATGCAACAATGAATGACACTTTTTAAAGTTAAAGTAACACAATTCTTATGTAAATTGTCAGTCTAGGCCTACTGGGTAGGCTACCCATATTTAGTGTTAAGGTTAAAGTGTGCCTCATTCATGTAAAACCGATGGAAAAAGGTCATGCTCCTATCTGTGAACAACTTTACAGTGAAACACCAGGCATCAGCAGTGTCAGAGACTCCATTCTCCTAATTCAAAGACAGCATGGCATCAATTTCAAAATTAGTTTTGAAGCTGTTATTTTAAGGCTTTAATTGCAGGTAGTCTGAGTTGGGAGAGTTGGCCATTTGTCAGAGGGGTAGTTGTAGTATGGAGTTGTACTAATGGTGCTAATGTTAGAATTGGACTCTCCATTAGCTCTTTCTAGATTTCTATCTATCTATATCTATATATCTATTGTACTAGAACAACACTGGGAGTATTACTGTTAAATATAAGTACTCTTTTGATCCCGTGAAGGAAATTTGATCTCTGCATCTGTGAATTAGTGAAACACACACAGCACACAGGTGAAGCACACACTAATCCCGGCGCAGTGAGCTGCCTGCTACAACAGCGGTGCTCGGGGAGCAGTGAGGAGTTAGGTGCCTTGCTCAAGGGCACTTCAGCCGTGGTCTACTGGTCGGGGCTCGAACCGGCAACCCTCCGGTTACAAGTCCAGGTGGGCCACGACTGCCCTAAATGTTAAATTAGTGTGTATGATTTTGTTATGCATCAAATACTGTATGCACTGTAAACCTGGTCAATACAAATAACCACCAAAATGATCAATGAAATTGATAAACGCATAAGGGGACAAAAACAGAAAGAGATCTTGAGTCACCACCACACCATCACGATCCTTGCTGTCATCCTGATCCTCTATGAGCTGCTCTAAAGCTCTTGTTGTGCTGAAATTCTTGATTGCGTCTCAAGTGAGACGATTGCTCCCTGTCTGGGCTTCCCTCAAACATCTTAATACAGCACTCATCTCCTTGTCGCTTCCCTCATCCACTGGGACAGGCCAGGGGCTTACGTCTCTCTCACACTTATCCCCAAGCAAAGCTACAAATACACGCTACATGTTTCACTCACCGTTATTCCCCAGCAAAGCCCCACATACACGCATCGCATCGCACTACACGTTTTACTTGTGTCTCTGCCCCAGCAAAGCCACACGAGCTACACGTTACACGTTATCACTTCTGTTTCTTTCCCAGCAAAGCCACACATACACTCTACACTCTACAAGCTACACAGTTCACTTGTGTCTGTCCCCCATCAAAGACCCACATACACTCTTCACACTACACACATACATGCTGCACACATACATGCTAGCTACACACTTCACTTCTGTTTCTACCCCAGTTAACACACACAAGCCCCAGCTGTGCCACCGCAACTGGCTGGGGCACCTGCACCGCACGCCGGCGACCCGGGTTCGATTCCCGCCCCGTGGTCCTTTCCGGATCCCACCCCAACTCTCACATTCGCTTCCTGTCACTCTCCACTGTCCTATCATTAAAAAAAAAAAACACATACATGCTGCACGCTACACACATACACGCTACACGCTTTGCCTCTGTCTCCCTCATAAGCTACAAATACACGCTGCCTCCTCTTCACATGTCTCTTTGGGGGATATTGCACCACCTCAGGCAGAACTCAATGCCTTAAGCACTGAATGTCAGTTCAGTCAAATATCAATTTCATTTCTCTGGAATCATTTACACATGTGGCGGACCTGTAGCAGCACAGACCGCCGTTAACTGATTCTGGGTCAATTTGAAATAAAATATTTACAATAGTACAATAATGGAATTAAAATATTTTGCTTTAATATCTTTCTTGAATAAACATGTTGGATGAATGCCAGTTTGCTTCAGGCTGCCAGTGAAACTAGAGAGAATACAGCCATTGGTCCAAGCTACTGTTTGTTTCCAAATTACAGAACCAGACAATGTGCAAACATTGGAGTATGAGTGTGCACATTAAACAGGCAGTTAGAGGACAGTGAGGAGTTGAGTTTGACAGAAAGTGTTCTGGATTAGAATGGCAGACCACCTTTAAGGTTTGTAGCATTTTTTACGGCGACACATGCCATTGTGGTTAAACAGGTGTTTAAAACATAAACAGGAGAGACAGCTGTGTCTATGTGAAGAAATTAATGAACAGCACAGTATCGCACACACACACACACACTAATACACAAACTCGCACAGTGCAAAATCTTTATGAACAGCATAACTCCACCTCATACAAGAATAAAGCTGCTTAATAACACCTCCATTTTAAGTCATCTGATGAACAATATACGAAATTAATGTATTCATTAAAGGATTTAATGGAATATAACTCTCTGTAAAAGCACAGAATCTTTAATTAACAGTATCACAAAGGTACACACAAAGACTCTGTCACACACACACACACTCACTGACGCGCGCACACAAACACACACACACACTCATACACAAGCACGTACAGTGCAAAATCTTCATAAACAGCATGGCCTCCACCTCATGCAAAAATATAGATACTACATAACAGCCTTTAAAGGTGGCCCCTCCATTTGTGATCTGATACAAAATATATTAAACTAATGTATTTATTATGGGATGGATAATGAAATATAACTCTTCTGCAAAAGGTAACATGTATTGATCAGTGGGTCTTGTGTGTCTTTAAATGCATTCTACGCAAGGCCGCACTGAAGACAGAACACTGCTAAATAATCAAGGCATTCAAAGGCAAGTGCTACATTGGGTCCACAACTGAAGCATTTCGTTTGCGGAGCGTAAAAATAGTTTTAGAGGACTGGTCTAAGTTTTTTGAACGTGCGTCTGGTGTAGCCAGTTCCATAGATTATAGTGGAAGCTAATTGTTGCAGCAGACGCTTTGCAAACGTAACTCTTCAGTTTTGTGCCCGGTGTAGCCTCCCTGTAATTGATAAGGTTTTTGTGTATAAGTATATAACACCAGGTTAACTCCCACTCACTTCTTGGCATTATATATTATATATTCCGTTATAAAGCTGATTTAAAAATCTGACCCAAGGTGATTATATCCAGAGTGAAATTGTGTGCACTGAAACAGCGCTTGTGACATCTAGTGGAATATTATGTATTGCACCTCAGCCACATGCCCAATAAACTGATGGACCTCATTTGTCAGTGAGATCACCAAATGCTTTGGTCACTTTGACCTTAAGGTTGAAATATCTCTGGGCCAGATATGTGCCATTCGGTTATGGCTGTGATCCCAGTTCGTTTTTCTTCCCAAGTTTACTGGGCTGGATAGATTATTGCGTTCAATAAAACTGTTCTAACCCCGACCCCCACCCACCACGATCTCTGACCCACTTCGTTGATATGGATTTATATAGTGCCTTTTGGGGGTGGTTCTTCTTTCCCCTGTTACCCTGCATTTTATTGTTCATTAGTGGGACAGAACATGCCTTATTGGCGCTCAGGGGTTGGGTCTTGCGGCAGAGTTAGAATGAGTCATAGACTGATGACGTAGGAGATGTACTCCAAAGAGAACTATAGACCCTTTCAACAATAAAAATTCTATTTTGTTCCCAATCTACTTCCTCTGCATTAAGATAACATATGGAATGTTAAAACGGAAGCCTTGTGGGGCCAACTATGATGCTGATAATGGAACTCTCTTGAAAGGGTCTATTAAGGTTTTGCACCTACGTCATAATGTCATGTGACCGTTTGTTTACAACTAGAGTGGTAGGCAAGAATGGTAGGCAAGGCACTGCAGAGAGTGGTAGGCAAGCCTACAACAGTCGGGTTGCATAGGCTACACATAGTTACAAATAGCTTCAAAATTGAAATTTTAATATCAAATATTGACCGGGATGCCGACCACTTGTGTAGGCCCTAACAGTTGGTTTTACAATAAGAAGCAAAAAGGCGACGAACGACCGTTTAGCCTACCTATCCTCGTGGTTGTGGAGGATGATCGTTAGCAGCTGTGAAGTCTTTTATTCTCAAGATAGCCTAATGGTGTAGCCTACTGTCTACGAAGACGTAGGCTAAAATACAACTATCTACAGTCATCCAAAAATGAATTGCCAGAGACAGGCTATGAAGGGAAAAAGTGCAGCATTTTAAACATGGCAAGATTATTTTTACCGGAACAGTTTGTTCTAATTTGTCTCGTGAAATACGTGCTTGTGGACATCAATCACCTATCTTCTGTCCTTCTATTTCACGTTATCATGTGTGTCATTTGATTATATAATCACAACAAATGCTAATAAATGAAAACAGAATAGGCTTTTGTGCTATAGGCTAACGTTACAGGTCACTTAGGCTAACTCCCATATGTCAAAATAAACTGATTTGATCCTAATAGTTTAGCGATCACACACAACAACTTAACACAGCAACCTCAAACACCACTGTTGAACCTAGGCTACTGCTTCAGTCATGTAAGAAATAAGCAGTTTATTAATTATCTTTACCCGTTTAATCAAGTCCACATGACCAAAATAACAACATATTTAAAGGCTGAGCTAGCATAACAGCCTAATATAGGCGATGCTGCAATGGATAACTAATAAAAGTTTCACACAATTAATGAACTTTATCACTCACATTCTGAGTTTTTCTGGGTGGTTATATATCCATGCAGATCGTCTTGGAATAAGCCATCGCTGTTATATGATATAATATGTTACAGGATTCATGACTAACGCCATTAATGTTATGATGCTGACTGACGCTGGCTATAACAGTAGCTTCTAGGCTACCGTTTTAAAGTCTGCTGAGTCTACTGCCTACCAAATCCTGTCGCTGTTCAGTTGAAGTTAAATTATCAAATATTGTTTGATTTTGTGTCAGCTTTCAGAAGGAAGACATGTTCCTTTCTGGTCAAATTTCACAGCTTCTAAGAAAGGCTATCGTCTAAGAAAGGCTATCGTCTTCATGTAAACCGAGTTTTGAACAGAGAAAAAAAGTTAGGCTACCATTAGGCTACATGCAGGTTCTCCGATACAGATCAATGCACCAAATCAGGGCGATTTTAGCGAAACAACGTTCCTGTGACAGGCTATCAAATATTGAACAATGGGATAACGTTTCATCATCACCTTTATTGATGCCTGAAATGTTGACATTGCTGAAATACAGAGATGTAGCCTACTGAGAGGCAGCTGCAGACAACGATGTTCAATGGGTTCAACTTGTCCCTTGCCTACCAGCTGGATGTAAACAAAGCTATAGAACCTAGAATACGTCACATGAAAAACGTTAATACATCAATTATACCAGATAAACATTTAACCCTTAAAGGTGTAGATTTTTGAACATTCTAAGTTCCGCAACAATTGAAGGTTCTAAAATTCTATGTTGAATTCAATGAACCCAGATATTCTTTAGAACGTTCATTTCTCAACATTCCCGTCACACCAGTGTGACGGTACTCCTTTAAGGGTTAATCAAACATCAGCTCTGTTTGTTCATTTGAGGATTACAGGGAGGAACACGGGAGAAATGTGAGAAAAAAAAAAAAAAAAATGTTGATGTTAATGACAAATATTTACACAATCGTACCCCGATGTAAACTCATCCAAAAGTGCTTTTTATCTGCTTTCATCGACAAATTGATGCTTCATTGCAGAAAAAAATCAATATTATTCTTTTTCATGGGGGAACAGCTGGCCTGAGTGTGGGTACAATCACTCATAATTCCTGCACTGAGAATACCAAACAGCTTCACTTACGTTCTGTAGAGACAGGATCATGTCTGATTTTATTGTTTTGTGTGAGTTAAAGTTTGATTGTGTGTGGAGAAAATGATGAAATTGGGGTATAAGACTGACACTTGTTAGGGTGACTCTAGAGAGCTCTGCAAGTCTCGTTACCCTAAGCCATTCCCAGCCTTTTAAACCCCCTCCAAAGCCAGACCAAATCTCACCCAGTTTTAGTATGTGCTGTGAGCTCTCACAGTGGAAACCAGGGAGGTTTGGGGATGGCAGTGCTAGCCTGTCACTTGGGTACCTCTCTCTCTTTCTTTCTCTCTCTCTCTCTCTCCCTCTCTCTCTCTCACACACACACACACATTCACACCTTTACCTTCCTCCCTAACACTCTTTCTATCCAACCTCCTTTTCTTTGTCTATCGTTGGTTGACACCCTCTCTCTTTCATCAACTGTTTCCACATATTACCTCAGTAGTGGTGCAGTCCAGGGCATAGCATTGGTTTCGTACGGCTATAGAATGCATTCCCATCGGACCCTGGTAAGCTGAGCTAAAGGACTACTCTGCACACTGAAACCATTAAGCCACTTATTGGCATCAATATGAAACAAGGGAAAGTACTACATGTACAAAGACCCAGAAATAAACTTGTTGTTACGGTAACTGAATATGTTATGGGTATCTTCTCCAGTTTTTAGCATGTGAAGTCTCACCTGTCTCTGAGGGGCGATGCCCAGCTCAGTGCATGCTGTGGTGAACGTAAGGGGCCACCGGGCACAGGTTGGCACCACGAGGGCAGAGGGGATTGGCAGAGCAGGAGCCAGCGCCCAAGAGCCATCTGATCCGAGCACCCAGTGTCAATACCTGGCAGCCTTGACAGTAGAATGCAACAGCCATTGATGTTTCTCACACAAGCTACCAGTCACGTTCCCTGACACCACACCATGACACACACACACACACACACACGCCACCCCCCATGTGTTTGACTCCTGCTTTCTGCCCCCCCAGGGGTATTTGATCGTCCTCTCAATGCAGATGGGTGGGGGAGGTGACGGGCGACGACTGACTGTCACTGTGGGGGTGTTGGACTCCCGATGAGCTCCAATCTCATATGCACAGAGTCCATCAGAGTGTGAGTTAATGCAAGCGGCATCAAAACTTTTCGCTTGACTTTCTCTACTGTGTCAAGGGGTGCGCTAAAAGAATGGCTCGGTCCATAACAGCTACGCAGCAATAGAATTAGCTCATTACGGTGAACTGGTTTTGAATGTAGTTGCTGCATTTTTTAGGGATTTTGGGACAGCGCAAGAGTTACTCAACGTAAACTTTTCAACCTTCAACAACCTCAACAACCTCTCTCTGTTCCCTCCTCACCCTACACACTCAGGCCAGGTAAGACTCTCATTTATTTCAATGTGAAGTTTTCAGTATGCAGTTCCCTGTGTGTGTGTGTGTGCTGTCTGGGATAAAACCTAGTGTGGTCTCTGCCCAGATTGGTTTAACCAGCAGATGAAATGGCAAACAAAGCATGCTGTGAACAAACTTTTATTTGTATTTGCTCAGGAAAGCACACTAGTATTATAAGCGGATTTTTTTGTTCTTGGATACTTTAAATGTCAGTAATGGGCAGTTTTGGGAATTATTTTGGGATAATCGTGAACGTTCTGTACTGCAAGCAGATGCAGTGAAAAATTAGGTGCCAACTGTTTTGGTTATGTTGTACTGGATAAACAGCTTCTTTCAAGAGATCCTAATACTTTCAGTGAATATACAGAACCATGTATTGTCTATCTGTTGTGTGCAAGCAAGTACTCTGTGTCTTATGTTGATACTGATAGTGGATATGTTTAACATGTGATATGTTGAAATTGATGAATATGGACCATGCGGAACCCTAAACTAACATAAACATAGTTTCTGGTGTGGTTATAAGGATGTTTTTATTATGTCGTAGTACACTGAGCTTAAAACCTGTGTGGTTCCTGCATGAGTGTGTGACCTTAGGGAACTTTGCGTTGCGAGCTGATTTCCTCCCTTACATAATCTTTTCCTCACTCTATATCACATTCTACTCTTTAATCAATCTGGCCCGTGGTACACTGACAGTGGATGGCCACATAATTAGTTTATGGAATTGGATGTGGTCCAGTAAGACACACACACACAGACACACAGACAGACATATTTCGTATCACACTCACTTACTCTTGTACACAGATTCTCTCTCGCACTGGCTTACACACACACACACACACACACACAAACCCTGCCCCTAGCACCCACCAAACAACCATATGTACACACACATAGTCACCAACCGATCAACCCACCCATCTACCCATACACACACACACACACAGGAAAGCTTTTCCGGGGCTGATCAATACCCTGTCATAGCTGATTAGAGGATGGACTGTGGGCTGCTGTGCAGTCAGTGTGAAGGGCATTGATGCGACTCTCATTACGCACATGGCCTGGTAGGCCACAGGAAGTCCTTTAGCTCGGTGTCCTGTTCGAGCCTCGTCCATGGGCTCATGTCCATCAATAAACACCAAGTCAACTTCTTACTTGGGTTCATATCCATTAAGTTACTGGGAATGTAAAACTGAATTATTGGTGTGAAACATGGATCACTAGGAAGTTTATTGACAGGGGTTCAGTTAGCTTACAGTAAGTTTATATTTTATTTAAGTTTGTAAAAGTTAGCTTATAGTTTTTACCAAAAGACAACCACACAGAGGTATTCCGGACTGTATATAATTACAATTTGTGTAAAAAAATTTTTTAAGCCTGAGCCTGAACAGAATGTAAAATTATGTCCAAACTTCAACAGACGTCAGAGCTGAAACATCAGCTGATTCCATATTTATTTGCTGTGAGCTAAATTCTGCAGCTTATATCAGCTTGAATTGGCCTTATTAATGCAACATCTAATACTCTCTGGAGACCTGCAAGTAATGTATTGGTGTTGTTGATTTAAAAGAGTTTCCGGTAATGTCTTTATGTGTCTGTGAATCCGCCATGCTCCTGCTCCTTTCAATGAGCTGTAATTGATCACTTACTTTTCAAGTGTTTCCTGACACTCATTGTTCTTTCAAATCAGAGTGTACATACGTGTGTGTGTGTGTGTGTGTGTGTGTGAGAGAGAGAGAGAGAGGTGACAGAGTGAATCAGTGGTGCACTGCCACCTCGCTCCTAATTACCTTCCTGCTAATTATAAATCCTCATTGGGTTTTCCTCTTGTGTGGGCATTGATCCCATGATGCAGTGGGGCCACGAGCTGCCCCGTGTGAGACCTGACACGATACAACGCAGCCCGGACCGATCACATGGCCTCCGCAGGCCAATCTGGTCAACCCGGACTCAAGGCAATGGAAACAAACCCACAGAAAAAAAAAATCAAAGCTTGTGTGCTCGTGATAGCCTCATGAATGAGCGTGAATGCCATGTAGTCGATTGTATGTAGAAAATCATCTGCTAAATAGATAAATGTAAATATAAATGAATGGGAAAGGAGCATCTACAGTATGGTATCCAATAAATATAAAATGTTCCTTCCTGTGAACTGTGGGAGTGTTTCGCTTGAATAAAGAGAGAGAGAGTAAATTGTTGCAGCCGACACTCAGGGCTCAAGTTCGGTGGTGATATAGGTAACGAGAAGCTATGTCAAGGCGGAGAAATGGGCGAGACCTTTCGGGTGAAGTGAAATCGAATAAACCAATCACATGCAACCAGTCTTAAATTCTGATCTATCTATCTAGCTTTTATTAATTAACTTGGGCCTGACTGTGTCCACTTCGTGTGTCTGCACTGTCAGCAAAATACGCTGTCAAACTCACACCCTTACTGTTGATCACCAGTATAACTGGTACGGTTTCCTGAAGGTCAATTTATATGCTGAGGTGCGAAGATGAAACAGTCAAGGGGAAATGCATCTTTTAATAAAATACAACAAATACAAATATCAAACACATCATACCTCCATAGTCCATACATCATAGATAGTCAATGTTTGTCACCAAGTTTTACTTTCCAAGAAGTAGAAGTCTAAATGTTTGCTGCAGATTAAAAAAGTGGCTGAGTTTGGAATATGTCTACTAGGCTCAGTGAGCTGCAGAAAGGTCATAATCACAATGACCTCTCAATGAACTTTCCTCTTTGATCTGTTTCAGGATGGATCATGACTGGCATTCGAGCAGGCGAAGTGGCCATCGGCACTATGATGATGACGAAGGTGAGTGTGTGTGTGTGTGTGTGTGTGTGTGTGTGTGTGTGTGTGTCGGAAATGTACAGACTGGGTTGGGTTGACATTTAAAATTATTCACATTGAGACGTATATTGATGACCTTTTGACATATTCAGGGTCAATATTCAGTCTGGGAGCATGATTATAAGGCAGACACCAGATGCACAGGACTCGTATAGGTTGATGGAAAGTTGCATATGTGTTTGTGTGAGTCAAGTCAAGTCAAGTCAATTTATTTGTATAGCACATTTAAAAACAACAGGAGTTGACCCAAAGTGCTTCACAGGTAGAGAGGTAATTAATTGTACACACAAAGGTAGAAGAGGAGCCCAGAAATATAATAGGATGAGAGAAAATACTTCTTTAAAAGAATGGAAATAAAATAAGTTGAGGTAACGAGGCAATACAAGATGAATTTAAACACAAAAAAAAGAGATGGAAGTGCGGTAAATAAATAAGCATTTGTAAAAATAGAGATAGAACAGAATAAAATCAGTAAAACATGCAAATGAAAAACATAAAAGTAATAATGGTAATAAAATAACATAAAAGAGCAAGGAAAGTGCACGAGAGAGAGGAAGTCTCAGGCGGAAGTAAAAGTGAGAGAGAAGAGAAGAGACTTAAAACTAGCAACTGTGGGACAGGACTTGATGTGTGGTGGTAGGGAGTTCCAGAGCCTTGGGGCAACTACAGAGAAGGCCCGGTCGCCTCTTGTTTTAAGTCTTGTATGAGGAACTGTGAGGAGCTGTTTAAAAGAAGACCTAGGTGATCTAGGTGCAGAATGAGGGGATAGCATGTCTGAGATATAAAAAAGAAGCTAGTCCATTCAAGGCGTTAAAAAAAGAGTAAGATTTATTCTGTGCTTTACAGGTAGCCAGTGCAATTTAGCCAGGACAAGTGTAATGTGCTCTCTCTTCTTAGTGCCTGTTAAGGGTCTAGCAGCTGCGTTTTGTACCATTTGCAATCTGGCAGTGTGTGTGTGCGTATGTGTGTGTGTGTGTGTGTGTGTGTGTGTGTGTGTGTGTGTGTGTGTGTGTGTGTGTGTGTGTGTGTGTGTGTGTGAGTTCATACGGTAGGCTATGATATGCCCATTAATTAATTCAGGGAGCCGTTGATAGTCAGTGGTATGACTCCAGTGATTTTCTTTAGAGTTCACTAGTCTGGATTTCTCTTTGGGTGCTGCTTAACAATCCTCTGCTTCACGCTTATCCGTTAGTGTGATCTCTTGGTGTGATCTCTTAAGGCCCTTTTCCAACAGGCCTCAACTCTACTCGCTTTTTTTGGTTTTCCATTAGCAAAGACTGGTACCTGGTACTATTTTTGGTATCACCTCCATTGAGGTTCCAAAGTGAGCTGAGGCAATACCAAAAGGTGACGTGACCGTCATTTAAAAAAAAAAAACCTCAGCCATACTGTGCTAGCACAACAAGCAGCATGTTAATGTAACACAGTCTAGGTCTGAAAATTGACAGGTGCGTTAATTCAAATGAATAACTTTCTGCAGTTAAAAAAAAACAAGCATTCTATCTCCTTATGAATTAACGAACGGTTAATTCTCATGTATTAAATCATTTAAAACATTTAAAACATTAACACAAACAACCAGATGCCACAAATCAGAAACAAACTCCCCTTGATTTCCTCCATTGCTGATATTGTTATTAATGTGTGTCCCACGTAAATGACGCCATGCTAGTTTCCTTCTGCGTCGCTATGGCACCCAGCTACATTAAAGAGGGTACTTTTTTGCAGTGGAAAAGGATCAACTTGTAACAAAACTGAGAAGAGTTGAGACGAGTTGAGCTGATACCATTCAATGGAAATGGAGTTTTAGTGTAATATGTTAGTGTAATCTCTTAGTGTGATCCTTAGTGTGATGATCCGCTAGTGTGATCTGTTGTTATGATTTCTTAGTGTGATCCTTAGTGTGATGATCCGTTAGTGTGATCTGTTGTTATGATTTCTTAGTGTGATCCCATAGTGTGATGATCCGTTAGTGTGATCTGTTGTTATGATTTCTTAGTGTGATCCTTAGTGTGATGATCCGTTAGTGTGATTTGTTGTTATGATTTCTTAGTGTGATCCTTAGTGTGATGATCCGTTAGTCTGATCTGTTGTTATGATTTCTTAGTGTGATCCCATAGTGTGATGATCCGTTAGTCTGATCTGTTGTTATGATTTCTTAGTGTGATCCCATAGTGTGATGATCCGTTAGTCTGATCTGTTGTTATGATTTCTTAGTGTGATCCCATAGTGTGATCCCTGAGGTTTTCCCTCTCTTTCCCCCCCATCAAGTCTACATGTGTTTCAAAATTAGCCACTGCACACACACATTTAGCTTAGACTTCTACCCAAAAGTTTTCACCTGCCAGAGAACTCTGAACTGTCAATTTGTCATGGCTCAGAGTACACATTCAGTATCCTACAACAATACAATATTTATTTATGTAGGTTTTGTCAGAGCCTTATAGATATAAGGCTGGGTTTTGTAGAGATTGGCATTTTAAAAATAATTCTAGAACTTTCTAAATCTGGACAGAAAGTTTTAGAAGCAGAATTTCAGGCCAGTCATTTAGAATTCAGAAGGTTGAGCATTGAGATGATGTGACTCTGTTCCAGCTGGATTGGACCCATAGCTCAGCAGCCTTCCTATTGCATGCCCTGCTGGGTTAGTTTCTCCGTGGAGAGGTGGAGTGAGGGGAGGGAGGGGGGCAGTCTGTTCCAGCGGCAGACTGATTATTTTCAGGCCATACCTAGGCGATTTCGCCTGGCCTGAGGCTCGTGCATGCTGAAGTAGGTCAGAGACCTGGGCAGTAAGGCGCTTTACCGAGACTGACATGCTCAAACAATGGGCCAGATTTACTTTGAAAACCAACTCTGATGTCTGAGCCTCCACCCCCACCCCCAACACCACCCTCCCCCTGCAAACGGCTCCCTGCCCTCACCCCACTCGAGAGATCTACTCATTGCCCATAGGGAAATTATTAGAAAATTGTGGAATTTATGTTAGAGCTTATTCCATTTGGGTTGGTTATGGGGATTTTGGGCTCAGTTCACAGGCAAAGCGGTTCATATTTATTAATATGACACTCTATTGTTCCTTTGTACAGTATTGGTGTGGTTGATTTAGGGCCACTGAAAGTAATATGTCAGTACCCTAGCTTTCATAGATTACAATAGATATTTAGTTGAGTGATATGAAAGACATTAATCAGAAGCACAAAACCCGTTGCCATTGACAGCAGTGATTATATACTTTGCCGGTGATTATGTAAGGGTTAATGCCTGACGAGGTGTCCATTATCAGAAATAAATGGACGACGCGGAGGTGTGCTTCCTCGAAGTCCATTTATTTCTGATAATGGACGCATCGAAGGACATTATCCCGTTTATACCATGGTCACTTACGAAATAAATAAATATGAAATCAATTATTAATACTAAATGAGTTTTAGAGCTAAAATCGTTCGTTTTTTCAGCTGTTAGTCGCAACACTGTGGAATGTTGACAGCTGAGCTGAGCTGAAGTCACAGCTGAGCGGACTAACTCAGGCGTTGTCAAGCAACTTCATAATACTTTTATAGGTGTAGTATATCACTTTTTAAACGACACCCTTTTCAACCTAGACCATGGTATAAATATATTTAACAGAACGAACGTTGGGAAGGCCCATTCATGTGAATGGAACTTTCTGCAGCACTCTGAATAAGAACAAATATACTGTTGATGGATTGGATTGTTGATGGATCGAATGTAATGTGCATGTGTGCATAGTTAAGTCAAGTCAAGTTTATCTATATAGCACATTTCATACACACTAAGGTAATTCAATGTGCTTTATAACGGATGCAAAGCTGTTCTTTCATGTGAAAAGATGTCTCATTTTTAATCCCATCGTCCACTCATCTCTCTGTCCCCTTTCAGACCAACAGTCCATCTACATCGGCGTTCCAGTTCCGCGGGGCTACAGACGCAAACGCCGTCGTCACCGCCACCGCCACAACGGGGAGGAGGGCCGCAGCGAGCGAAGACACGGTCGTCATGAGCACCACGGCCGCGAGGAGCACTACGACGCCGACGACGGCTCAGAGGGACCCTCGCATCATCAGTCGCAGCAGTCGCTGTCCGACGTCAACTCCACAAGTGAGCCCGTGACATGCACACACACACACACACACACTCACAAACTTGATATTACTTCACAAGATCATCACCAAAGGCCGTCTTTAGAACCTGCGGATCATCTGAATATGAATATTTTGTGGCGTTTAGAGTATGGGTGTTGAAGTTATGGGTGTGTGAAGTATGGTTGTGTAGACTGTGGATACGTACAGGATGGGTGTGTGTAGAGCATGGGTCTATAGAGCATTGCCGTGTAGAGTGGGTGTGTGTAGAATATTAGTGGCCAGAGCATTTCTGTGTCGAGTATAAGTGTGTAGAAAATAAGTGTGTAGAGTTTTGGCGTGTAGAGTGTGAGAGTGTATAGAGTATAAGTGTGTAGAGTATGAGTGTGTAGAGTTTTGGCGTGTAGAGTGTGTGTGTAGAATATAAGTGTACTCTATAAGTATAGAGTGTGAGAGTGTATAGAGTATAGTGGTGTAGAGCAGTGGTTCTCAAATGGGGGTACGTGAAGGCACTCCAGGGGGTACGTGAGATTTTAAAATATACATATATTTAAAAAGTAGAATCCATGCAAAAATACTTTAAAAACAATTATTTAATAAATATTTCAGGAAAATATAAGTTCATAAAATGAATTTTATATTTCAGTAGGCTATTCAATTTCATTATCCTAAAAACCCAGAGTCCCCCCATACCAGGATGGTTCGATCCAACCTGTCACATGCCACCCGCCATCACCTGTCAATCACTATCAAAACTGAAACGATTGAGTCGTGGTTGAAGCATAGTGGTAATTCTTGTGCGCTGGTTAGGGGGTACTTGGCTGAAAAAATATTTCACAGGGGGTACATCACTGAAAAAAGGTTGAGAACCACTGGTGTAGAGTATGAGTGGATAAGAGTATTTTTGTGAAGAGTATAGGTGTGTAGAAAATAAGTGTGTAGAATATACAGTAGGTGTGTAGAGTATGAGTGGATAAGAGTATTTCTGTGAAGAGTATTGGCGTGTAGAGTGTGAGAGTGAATAGAGTATACGTGTGTAGGGTATGAGTGTGTAGAGTTTTAGCGTGTAAAGTGTACAATATGGGGATGTTTGAGTATGCATGGATGGCGATGTGTTTCTGTGAAGCCTCGCCTGACTGTTGAGGAATGAGATTGAGCAAGACCTGATTAATCGCTCCCCGTAAGCCATGCTCCACACACACACACACACACACACACACACACACACACACACACACACACACACACACACACACACATATACACACACCCACACACACCCACACCCACACACACACACACACACACACACACACACACATATACACACACCCACACACACCCACACACACACACACACACACACACACACACACATATTCCCCAATGCTTGGCCATTCTCAAGCCCCTAAGAGGCTTACAGTATAACCAGAGGAACCCCTAACCCCGGGCCCCAGGCCCCCAGCCCTGGGCTAGAACCCACTGGCAGCCCTGGGGCCCTGGAGCCAGGGACGATATGTTAGGACTAAAGCTAAAACACCCAGAGCCAGAGCCTGTCTAGACTCCCAGCAGGACACAGCATGGCATCCAGCCCTATGGTATTTGCATTCTCATGTAAAATGTCTATGACAGCGTATGTCTACTCATGAACTTATATCACTGATGTAGAAGGGCTCGGCAATTGGTTTAAGTCTAAGAAGGAGCCCTGGCACCTATGTGGCAGTGATGTTTTGTCATTCCTGATGGTTGATCAAAGTATTCTAGAGCTTATTACTGTTAATGTAATTGCAATCTTCACAAAGTTGTATAAGAAAGAAGAGTTTTTTAGTGTAGATTTTCCAAATTATAGGAAACATTGAGTAGACTATCTATGATAATATTGAGCTAACAAACACCTCAGACTGTAATATTTGTGTACAACAAATTACAGCAGCATCAAGAATAAAAGTGAGGCAGTAGAATTATGTTGTGGCACGTTATAGTATTATGATACCATCTGAGCTACACCAGGCGCGTAACTGAAGCGTTCCGTTCGCGTTGCGTCTGCTGCAACAATTATCTTCCACTATAATCAATGGAAGTAGCTACACCAGACGTGACAGTGGGGCGTACGTTAGAAAAAAATAGACCATTCATCTAAAATGGATATTACGCGTCACAAACGGAACGCTTCAGTTACGCGCCTGGTGTAGCTCATACCTTATCTGTCTCATAAACATATTTGTAATGTATTTAGATCTCCTATCATAGCCCCACTTACAACAAGTCTTGCTGATGCTAGCACTTACTGTACCAGCCGTCTTGAACTGACACTCAACTGTTTAAAAACAGCACTCACTGATGCACTTATGCTTATGCTTTCATGGATATAATGCTCTACCGTTTATAGGCCGAAATTGTCCTAAAATTGTTGAGAGAATTGCTTTAAAACTTAACTGTTACCATGTTGTTAGTCGCTTTGGTTAAAAATGCGTCAGCCAAATGTAATGTAATGTAAACTCCTTTAATGGAGAAGTGGTACTACAGTGACTGGCATTTGGGATGATAAGTATGCACATCGGCGAAGTAAGAGTAAGTTGGTAAAGCGATGTTAGTCAAAGAACACACTGCAGCTGTGACTTCAATAAAAACAAAAACAAAACAAAAACACTTCTTCTGTTTTGACCAGAGGTGTAGAGAGCTGTGAGAGACACTTGCTTTATGAACGGACTTGGTCATTTGATATTTACATTTACTCATTTGGCGGATGCATTTGTCCAAAGCGACTTTTAATTTTTAAACTACAGGGCTACAGCTTCAGATAGTTAGAATAACGTTTGACTACAGTGCAGAGGAGAATATAGCTAGGAGTTTTCACTGTCAATACTTGTGCTAGAGGATAAGAGTGCCTACATATTAAGGACTAATAGAAGTATGGTCTTGGTCTACTCCAGAACCAGCTGTTGTAAAGGAGGTCTAGTGGCATCTCGGAGCAAAAGGACTTACTCAGAGGAGGACGGGGAGGAGGAGGACAGAGAAGTGGGATTGGAGTGGTGCTTGTGGACCCTCCCAAGTGTGAGCTACTTTACTCTGTCGTGGATTTTTTTTGTTCTTTCTTTTTTTTTACATCAAGCCCCAGAGGAATTAGGCCGATAGCTCTCGAGGAGGCCAGCTCAGTTTGAAAGTAGCCAGCAAGCAGGGCTGAAGGCAGTCAGTCTGAACGAACCCACAACCAGCACGGGATAGGAGGGCCTGGCACAACGAGGAATGGTGGGGGACAGAAAGCTAAAACTTTCATGGATATAAGACGGACTAACAGCAACAAGACCACAAGTTTGCTGACGGGGGACTGACTTGTTGAACAAGAATTGTGGAAAAGGGTCAAAGAGAGAAGACTGTGGTCTGTGGACTGCTGTGAGGTTACTGGTGTGTGTGTGTGTGTTCTGCTCTAGTGTGTGTGTGTGTGTGTGTGTGTGTGTTGTGTGTGTGAGACATGAAGCAGGATCAGGGAAGTGAGGGGAGGCTTCCTGGAACTCCCATGAGCCTCCAGGACTCTCTGCTGTCGCTGTCGTCCAGCCTCGCCTCTCGTTGTACGCTGCCCGCCAGTCAACGAGGTAACGCAACGCTAATGTCATGGTAACGTCACGCTAATGTCATGGTAATGCCCTGGAAATACTCTGGTAGCACAGGGACAGTTCTGGGCATCAGTGACGGATCCAGATCAGAGTTGGATCCATCTCAGAAATTGAATCCTCTGTTTCCATGGCACCTTCTCCTCCTCCTCTTCCTCCTCTCATCTCCTAGAAACCGTCATTAGGTTGAGAAATGGAGAGGGTATTTCTAGAGCAGTCTGTGGTTAATGTTCATGTATGTGTGAGGCTACTTTCATCTAGTTAAGAGTTATATTCTTATCTGGTTGTGAGAGGTTCCTGAATACCGTCTTGAATACCATTCAAAACAAAGGCATACAAATGTGATGTTCATGATAATACACATGATAGGACTTTTTGAAAAGTACATGTTTGGACATTTTGGAGTCTGTTTTGCATAAGACTACTGGAGTGATCTTTCAGTCTGTACTGCTCACACTTTGACTTAGCAACTGTATTTCAGAATGATGCTTAAATGGCACATATGGTATAGTTTGTGACTGTAAAGCAATGTGTTGTTTTCAATATGGCATATCCAAAGGGTATAGTAGCCATGGATTATTTGTTTATTGAGCGTATGTCGATTTCTCAGTAGTTTTGTAGGAACTGTATCCACAGTTGCAAATGAATCAATTGAGTTGATGAAGAGGTGTGACCCACGGGCTGAAAAGTCTAAAAATAAGCTGTGGGGTCACATACACGGCATACCAGAGCCCCACATGGGTGTCTCTGCTTTGGGATCAGTGCGGATTACACGGTGCCCCGCAATCAGAGAGGGAAAAAAATAACACCCACGTGCATTTAATCTGCCCAAGGTCCGCAAGCCAAGATGGGACGGGCCAGAACACGACTTCTCATGCTGCACGGAACTCAGCAGTCAAACATACCGCAAGATATTCAAACGCCTGAGGCACCAGAGGCTACAGTAGCACTTAGAATGTTTCGATTCACTTTGCATAGTTTGTATGTTAATGCAAAACTATGAAAAAATTCAAATGACTTTGCAGAGAACCTCATGGGGGAATTCATACAACAAAAAAAACCTCCTCTGCCAGTAAACTTTACCGGGTTGGTAACGTGTCACACTGAGTGTATACTGTATGTGTTGTGAATTCACAACACGGTTACACAGCTTCTCATTAATCCATTTGGCATGCTATGGAGCAACACTAGCCCTGATGCATAGACATGTTTGTTAGGCATCGTAGCACAGAGTTAACCTCAGTGGGCTAATTTAGATTCAGTTCTTGGAAAAACTGACTGGGCTAAGTTCCTTTGTTATGTGCGAGCTTACCACGTGAACAGGTAACATGTCTGAGCTCAGCTTAAACAAGTGTGAGCTTACCATGGAAACAGGGAAGCATCTACATGTCTTTTCTCCAAGGAAGGCCCATCATAAATGGTACTGTGTGCATCATCCTCTTATGTGTGCATATTACAATCACACACTATAAATACTATGAGCTGTACTCAAGAGTGCGGACATTTGCATCTTTTGTCCGGCACCTGGCCTCAAAACAGGTTGGATGTGCTGACCTAAACTACTCTGCTGAACTAAACTTATGATATAATGACAATGAAGTTCGAAATACTTTTGCGACAACTTTGTCACAACCTGTACTAACATAGAAATTAAACTGTACTTTTTTAAACTGTAAACTGTTTTTAAACTAAACTGTACTCAATTATGAAGTATTTTGTGCAAAACATAACTCTGTTACTGAAATAATAACCAGCGTCTAAAGACACCGTAAGTACATCGTATATTGTGTATGAAAGGTGAGTGAGTTGTGACAGGTCAGACCATACGAGCACAGTGTGTTCACCATAGACTGTATAAGTGTTTATGAGCAGACTGCCCAGTGACCTAGCCCTGCCATGAAGTCCACAGTATGGGGGAGAGCCTGAAGCTTCCATAAATTGTCTCCACATGTGGTCCCCTATGACCCCTCGAAAACCGTGTGAATGCCTATGCCCGAGGGGGGTCATCATTGCCCTCTGTGCTTAGACAGTTGTAATGGGTTTTGAGCCGTCATATTTTTGAGGGGGGGGCATTGCTCTGACATTTCCAGACATTATTGAATATCTGGTGTGTGCCAGTAGGCACTGGTAATGCAAGATTACATAACGTCAGGATGCTGAAACAGGACAGATTGTTATCAGAATGATGGTCTATTAAAATGCAAGCTGGGAAACTGTGAGAAAAAAGTGGAACTTATATTCAACAAACACTGAGCTAATATTTTAGCAAACCTTACTCTTTTTACTAGATTCTTACGAAGAAAAAAACCTAATTTGTCTGTCTCTGTACCTGCGGATAAATTGTAGTTGTGTGTACACTTTTACAGTTTTTGTCGGTAAACACCTCCATCCCCCTCTCCAGTTTCCCCGGCCGCCGAGCGCCTGCGTTGTCTCCTGGGGGAGGATGATGAGCCGACCCCCACCATCTTCACAGAGATGGACACACTGCAGCACGAGGGGGGAGAGATGGAGTGGAAGGAGTCTGCCAGGTAACGTGTGTGTACACACACACATACAAACATACACACACACACATGCACAAACAAAATGCAACACAATCATCCACTGCACCACACATATAGTGTATCGCTTTATAATGCTGTATGTATGTGTGTGTGTGTGTGTGTGTGTGTGTTTGTGTGTGTGTGTGCATGCTTATCTGTGTATGAGTTTGTGTGTGTGTGCACGTGCCTGTGTGTGTTTGTGTACCTGTGTGTGTGTGCGTGTACCTGTGTGTGTGTGCGTGTGCGTGTGCGTGTGCACCTGTGTGTGTCCCACCAGGTGGGTGAAGTTTGAGGAGAAGGTGGAGAAGGGTGGTGAGAGGTGGAGCAAGCCCCACGTGTCCACTCTGACTCTGCACAGCTTGTTCGAGCTGCGCACCTGCCTACAGACTGGCAGCATTCTGCTCGACCTGGAGGGATACTCCTTGCCCCAGATCATCGGTCAGTCCAGCGCACAATAACATAATACATTTTTTAGATTTAACATAATATTCATACATGTATTGTTATCTTTATATGCTAAACACAGGCCTACAGATAAAAAAAACATTTTATTTATTTTTATTAGTTATAAATATAGCGTAACTGTAAATGAAACTCCAGATGTCTGCTTTAAGGCAAAGAGCCTCCAAAGAAACCTCAAGATTTCACCATAGGAGATTTGCTACTCTTCCAATCCATAATCCAAAAGCATGTTGCATAATCTGTGGGGAAATATGTGTGTTGGCGTGCTTCTAGAAGCGTATGGATGTTGGTGTGCGTGTGTAGAAACAGATGGGTGTGTATGTGTGTGTGTGTGTGTGTGTGTGTGAAATGTGTGGATGTTGGTGTGTGTGGTGTGTGTGTGTGTGTGTGTGTGTGTGTGTGTGTGTGTGTGTGTGTGTGTGTGTGTGTAGAAACAGGTGGATGTAGAAACCTGCATGTCTGCTGACCTGAGCTTGACCTTTGACTCTCGACCCTGTGAACTCTGTGTTGACTCAGACGACATAGTGGAGCGTCAGGTCCAGGACGGGCTGATCGGTGAGGAGCTGAGGGAACAGATCAGCTTTGTGCTGCTGAGGAAACATCGGCACCAGACCAAAAAGCCCATTCACCGCTCACTGGCCGACATCAGCAAGACCTCCAGCCCCACTCCAGCCAGTGAGTTACACACACACACACACACACACACACACATACACACACACACACACACGCACACACATACACACACACACACACACCTGCAGCACACACACACACACATACACACACACACACACACGCACACACACAAACCTGTACACTATTCTTGGGAGTATACTAATAAAGGATTATATATATATATATATTTCTGTAGACTAATTTAAAGCTGTTTCAGAGATCCTTCAAGGAGAAATCCAGTGAGCAGGCAGCTACTGAGGGAGCTCACGGATATGCCCCCAAAGTGTAGTGCTGTAGCTGCCTGGCTACGTCACTTACCAATTGTTAGTTACCGATTGTTTTTTTTGTTTTTTTACCAACCTTTTCGGAGACCTCGAGAAACGGAGATCTATGTGAAAACTCGTCGGATTTCTCCTCTAAGCATCAGTCTACACATTCTTTAACACTCTCTTCAAATCACTTCCTAATGAACTTCTCTGACTCTTACTCTTCTGCTTTTGTAATCACTTGTAATCTTTCTATCTCCCCCTTTTCCCGGTTGGGTCCTCTTTCTCTCTCTCTCTCTACTTGTCTCTTTCTGTCCTTTTATCTGCCTCTGTCATTTCCTCTCTCTCTCTCTCTCTCTCTCCGTATCTCTGTTTTCCCCTCTCTTCTGATGGTAAATCAGGACGTAGTCCTAGGACGGCATCAGGTCTCCATCGCTCCACTGAGGACCTGCATGGCCGGAACAGTGGCAGCCTCGGACGGCTGCGTAAGTCTCCATCTCCTCCTCTCTTTCTGTGTTTCTGTTCATCTCCTTCTCTGTGCTGTTTATCTCTCCTCTCTTCCTCTCTCTGTGCTTCTGTTCATCTCTCCTTATTCTATCCATCCACCTGTCTGTCTCTCTTCCTACCGTCCAATTTCCCCCAGTGATCAAACAGCCTCACTGTCTCCCTGCTTGTCCGTCCTTATTGTGGTCAATTTCTCTGTCTGTGTCTCACCAGTTTTGCAGCCTGTCTCACCAGTAACTTCTGTCTGCCTGCATGTTTCCTTCCTATCTGTTTTCAAGTTTTTGCATCAGTCTGTAACTGCAAAACGCAGTTCTAAGTTGCCCAGTTTATTCAGTGAATCTACTGGGTCCAGCATGTCATCTGGTCCATCTGTCTGT
>NC_063200.1:16184390-16249390 GCF_017589495.1 Alosa alosa
GGTAATGTTTATTGTTATTGTTGCGTCTGCCAAGAACCATAACCATAACCATAACCATCACCATAACTACCAGCAATATGTGTGGGGGGTGTGTTTGTGTGTTTGTGAGTGTGTGTGTGTGTGTGTGTGTGTGTGTGTGTGTGTGTGTGTGTGTGTGTGTGTGTGTGTGTGTGTGTGTGTGTGTGTGTGTGTGTGTGTGTGTGTGTGTGTGTGTGTGTGTGTGTGTGTGTGTGTGTGTGTGTGTGTGTGTGTGTGTGTGTGTGTGTGTGTGTGTGTGTGTGTGTGTGTGTGTGTGTGTGTGTGTGTGTGTGTGTGTGTGTGTGTGTGTGTGTGTGTGTGTGTGTGTGTGTGTGTGTGTGTGTGTGTGTGTGTGTGTGTGTGTGTGTGTGTGTGTGTGTGTGTGTGTGTGTGTGTGTGTGTGTGTGTGTGTGTGTGTGTGTGTGTGTGTGTGTGTGTGTGTGTGTGTGTGTGTGTGTGTGTGTGTGTGTGTGTGTGTGTGTGTGTGTGTGTGTGTGTGTGTGTGTGTGTGTGTGTGTGTGTGTGTGTGTGTGTGTGTGTGTGTGTGTGTGTGTGTGTGTGTGTGTGTGTGTGTGTGTGTGTGTGTGTGTGTGTGTGTGTGTGTGTGTGTGTGTGTGTGTGTGTGTGTGTGTGTGTGTGTGTGTGTGTGTGTGTGTGTGTGTGTGTGTGTGTGTGTGTGTGTGTGTGTGTGTGTGTGTGTGTGTGTGTGTGTGTGTGTGTGTGTGTGTGTGTGTGTGTGTGTGTGTGTGTGTGTGTGTGTGTGTGTGTGTGTGTGTGTGTGTGTGTGTGTGTGTGTGTGTGTGTGTGTGTGTGTGTGTGTGTGTGTGTGTGTGTGTGTGTGTGTGTGTGTGTGTGTGTGTGTGTGTGTGTGTGTGTGTGTGTGTGTGTGTGTGTGTGTGTGTGTGTGTGTGTGTGTGTGTGTGTGTGTGTGTGTGTGTGTGTGTGTGTGTGTGTGTGTGTGTGTGTGTGTGTGTGTGTGTGTGTGTGTGTGTGTGTGTGTGTGTGTGTGTGTGTGTGTGTGTGTGTGTGTGTGTGTGTGTGTGTGTGTGTGTGTGTGTGTGTGTGTGTGTGTGTGTGTGTGTGTGTGTGTGTGTGTGTGTGTGTGTGTGTGTGTGTGTGTGTGTGTGTGTGTGTGTGTGTGTGTGTGTGTGTGTGTGTGTGTGTGTGTGTGTGTGTGTGTGTGTGTGTGTGTGTGTGTGTGTGTGTGTGTGTGTGTGTGTGTGTGTGTGTGTGTGTGTGTGTGTGTGTGTGTGTGTGTGTGTGTGTGTGTGTGTGTGTGTGTGTGTGTGTGTGTGTGTGTGTGTGTGTGTGTGTGTGTGTGTGTGTGTGTGTGTGTGTGTGTGTGTGTGTGTGTGTGTGTGTGTGTGTGTGTGTGTGTGTGTGTGTGTGTGTGTGTGTGTGTGTGTGTGTGTGTGTGTGTGTGTGTGTGTGTGTGTGTGTGTGTGTGTGTGTGTGTGTGTGTGTGTGTGTGTGTGTGTGTGTGTGTGTGTGTGTGTGTGTGTGTGTGTGTGTGTGTGTGTGTGTGTGTGTGTGTGTGTGTGTGTGTGTGTGTGTGTGTGTGTGTGTGTGTGTGTGTGTGTGTGTGTGTGTGTGTGTGTGTGTGTGTGTGTGTGTGTGTGTGTGTGTGTGTGTGTGTGTGTGTGTGTGTGTGTGTGTGTGTGTGTGTGTGTGTGTGTGTGTGTGTGTGTGTGTGTGTGTGTGTGTGTGTGTGTGTGTGTGTGTGTGTGTGTGTGTGTGTGTGTGTGTGTGTGTGTGTGTGTGTGTGTGTGTGTGTGTGTGTGTGTGTGTGTGTGTGTGTGTGTGTGTGTGTGTGTGTGTGTGTGTGTGTGTGTGTGTGTGTGTGTGTGTGTGTGTGTGTGTGTGTGTGTGTGTGTGTGTGTGTGTGTGTGTGTGTGTGTGTGTGTGTGTGTGTGTGTGTGTGTGTGTGTGTGTGTGTGTGTGTGTGTGTGTGTGTGTGTGTGTGTGTGTGTGTGTGTGTGTGTGTGTGTGTGTGTGTGTGTGTGTGTGTGTGTGTGTGTGTGTGTGTGTGTGTGTGTGTGTGTGTGTGTGTGTGTGTGTGTGTGTGTGTGTGTGTGTGTGTGTGTGTGTGTGTGTGTGTGTGTGTGTGTGTGTGTGTGTGTGTGTGTGTGTGTGTGTGTGTGTGTGTGTGTGTGTGTGTGTGTGTGTGTGTGTGTGTGTGTGTGTGTGTGTGTGTGTGTGTGTGTGTGTGTGTGTGTGTGTGTGTGTGTGTGTGTGTGTGTGTGTGTGTGTGTGTGTGTGTGTGTGTGTGTGTGTGTGTGTGTGTGTGTGTGTGTGTGTGTGTGTGTGTGTGTGTGTGTGTGTGTGTGTGTGTGTGTGTGTGTGTGTGTGTGTGTGTGTGTGTGTGTGTGTGTGTGTGTGTGTGTGTGTATGCCTTTCTTCCCTCTCCTCTCCTCCTCTCCCCATATCTCTACTCTCCTTTATTTCCTTTTCTGTTTCTCCTCTCTATCTGCCCCCTCTCTTCTTCTCTCCTCTCCTCTTTCTTTCTTCTCCCCTCTCCTCTCCTCCTCTCTATCTCCCCTTTCCTCTTGCCACCTCTCCTCTCCTCCTCTCCTCTCTTTTCTGTCCTCTCTCTCTCCCTGTCTTCAGTAAGTCCGTGTTGAACCTGAATGAGTTGGGACAGATGAACGGGACAGCAGGAGGAGGTGGAGCTGCCTCTGACGACGAGCAGATGCCTGCCCCTCACGAGCTGGGAGAGGAGCTGGCGTTTACTGGGAGGTACTGGAGTCTTTTCTGGCCATGCTTTATACAGCTCAATTTCCGCTGTCCGCGGTGTGCGTTATTATGACCGCCCGTGCCGCTGGCCCAGCCGGTCATATAGGTTTAGTCAGATTTTTTTTTTCCGGACACTGTAAGACCTGGGGTACCGAAAAACGGTGGGCATGTAACCCACATGGATGGCATGGAACCTCCTGTTTTCGTTTTGATCTGTAGCACCCGGCTGGACTGGACCCCGAAAAGGAGGGGTACGAACACAGTTTTCTGTGAATATCTCGAGAACCGTAGGGTTTAGGAGGACCAATTTTTGTGTATGTTTGCCTCCAGGGGTCATGTAAACCCATTCCATATGCACACATGTGCATAAACAGATACACACGCGACACACATACATTCACAGGTAATCCCTCGCATTATGACACATACTCACACAGTAGAAATATATACGCATGCATGCACATGCACACACGCACAGGCACATAAACAGGCAAACACACACATGCACGCGACACACCCACCCCACACACCCACACACACATAAACATAAACATGTACCTTACACATGCACACAATTCAAGAATTTCTCAGAATTATGACCAGGCAAGATGGGGTGGGGTTGTATGAAATGTATATTACATGTGAAATCTATGAACTAATCATGTTTTGGTACTTGTTGTCTAGCAGATACCAGTGAATTGAGTGTGCATAATGCAATTCAAGTGAGACAGTTAGAATCATATATGCCTTTCAGCGTGACTTATTTTTGTGGAAAACATGTGCTGGACTGGGCGGCGGTCATATTTTGTACCGCTCTGCGGTACATCTAGTTTGGTTATTAAATGATAATGCAATAATGGGATAATAAATCTCTTTCAGGTTTTGTGGAGGTCTCTATCTGGACATCAAGCGCAAGCTGCCGCATGTTTTCAGCGACATCTACGAGGGCTTCCACATCCAGTCCATCTCGGCGGTGCTCTTCATCTACCTGGGCTGCATCACCAACGCCATCACCTTCGGGGGCCTCCTGGGGGACGCCACAGACAACTACCAGGTGTTAACCCTCTTCCACTCTCTCTCTCTTTCTCTCTTTCACTCTTTCTCTCTTTGTTTCCCTGGCGCCATCAACCTCTTCCACTCACTTTCTTTTTCACTCTTTCTCTCTCTCTGCTCCTCTGGATCCAAGAACTTCTTTCACTCTTTTTCTCATTCACTCTTTCTCTTTCTCCCTCTCCCTCTCTTTCTCTGACACTACTGGCCTCTTTAACTGTCTTTCTCTCTCCCTCTCTTTGCTCTTTCTCTGTTTTTCATTTATTTCAGAGTTTCAGCTTTCCAATGTCATTTTTGTTTCTTCTCTTCTTTTCTGTCTTCTCTCTTTTTTTTTCTCCCCTCCCTTTTTATCACTCTCTTGTATTTCCAATTTAGTTTTCGGCTTTAATTTTTCATTCTTTCTTTCTGTTTTTTTTTTTTACTTTATTTTTCTTAATTTTTGTGTTTCATTGATCCATGTCTCACTTGAATTTTGCTTCCTGGTTGTGATTTTGATGTTGCTTGTTTATTAAAAGGGTGTCATGGAGAGTTTCTTGGGAACGGCGTTAGCGGGAACAGTCTTCTGTTTATTTGGTGGCCAACCACTCATCATCCTCAGTTCAACTGGACCCATCCTCATCTTTGAAAAACTGCTCTATGAGTTTAGCAAGTGAGTGGACAATCCTCATTTTCTAGAAACTGCTCTATGAGTTTAGCAAGTGAATGGACCCATCCTCATCTTTGGGAAACTGATCTATGAGATTAGCAAATGAGTGGACTATCCTCATATTTTAGAAACTGCTCTATGAGTTTAACAAGTGAGTGGACCCATCCTCATCTTTTAGAAACGGCTCTATAAGTTTAGCAAGTGAGTGGACCCATCCTCATCTTTTAGAAACTGCTTTATGAGTTTAGCAAGTGAGTGGCTGGACTTCCTAGTTTGGTGGTATTATTTTCACTCCTGGTGACACAGGTATGCAGATTCAGCTCCCGGCTGTCTCCTGGCCGTCTCCCGGCTTTGCCACGGTTATCTCACGGCTGTCTAACGGCTGTGTCACAACTGTCTCATGGCTGCCCCCCTCAGGTCAAACAGCATTGGCTGCATTAAGCTGCGTGTGGATCAGCCTGCACTCATTTCAGTGCCTGTTCATTGAATTGATAGAATTGTATTTAGTGCTGTCCACTTATCATACAATTGCCAATTGCCAATTGCTTGTCTCACAAGTGTCTCCCTCTCCTGTCTCCCCCTCTCCTCCCCGTCCTCTCAGGTCAAACAGCATCGACTACATGGAGCTGCGCCTGTGGATCGGTCTGCACTCGTGCTTCCAGTGTCTGATCCTGGTGGCGACGGACGCCAGCTTTATCATCAAGTACATGACGCGCTTCACCGAGGAGGGCTTCTCCAGCCTCATCTCCTTCATTTTCATCTCCGACGCCATCAAGAAGATGGCGGGCTCCTTCAAGTACTACCCCATCAACCGCGGCTTCAAGCCCGACTACGTCACCACCTACAAGTGCGAGTGCTTGGCGCCGGATCAGAGTGAGTACAGGTTTCCACTAGGGACAAAAGACCTTTTGTTTGGAGGGAGGGAGGGATTTGGGGGAGATCATTTTGGAGAACCATGAGGTAGTTTTTCAGATATTTGGAGATGTTGCCATAGATCAGTTATTAGGAACATTCAGCATTCAGAAATCATGAGTAAATAAGGAATATAGTAAACAAGTAAATAAGATGTGTGCGGGAAAAATAAATGTATGCACTGTATTATAAGTCTGCCTATTGTGCTTTGTATGTGAAAATAGTGAAGCAATTGGGTACCAAATAGTTATTTAACTTCTGCAGGTATGGGGAAAGTGGTGAAAGCAAAGGGAATTTATATTAATTAAATGGAAAATGATAGCTACCTGTCAGCTTATAAAGGAGTTATGCATATGCTGTATTTGTTTTGAATGAGATCTGTGCAGATATCTGACGACTGTAATTGATTTGTCATGTCTGTTTCTGCTGCACTCTCCCTGGCTGCTGTTTGATCTGAGTGAGTACGACCTAATCTTATCTAAAATCATACAGTATATTAGTATATGTTCAGTCCATTCCCATGTGCCCAATTAGTTTCTTTCTTCATCTCTTTCTGATGTCCTTTCGCTCTCTTGTCTCTTGTGATTTGAACAGTGGCCCCTGTGTGATGGGAAACTCTCCAGTTCCTCTGGGTCCTGATAACATGACTGAGTTGGTGAGTGGTTTAGGTCCTGGGGAGCAGCCCGACCTCTGGGCCGAATCTGGCCCTGATCTCAGCCAGATGAGGGCCAAATTCGGTGCACAGTCAGCTGTGTTAAGGGCTCATTACTTGTTACTGTTGACCAGTGAATCTGTTTTTACTCTCTAACGATAATAGACCTGTATATAAATAATAGACCTGTTTCACGGCAGTAATTCTCACATGAAATAAATAGTAGGGTAAATAAAATAAATAATAGTAAATAATTTGATAAAAAAATAAATAATAGTAACAGTGTTACTAAATACGTTAATGAAGTCTCTTTTCCATTTAAGTGTAGCAGAATCAGAACTTTAATTACTGTAATTAAAGTCATTATTAACACCTGGGCCTGCCATATGTTTTATGTCAGAAATGGCTGCTGTGAAAAAGGTCCATTGAATCTTGAATATTGAATCAGAGGCCCTGCGCTTTTTATACATATAAACACACATATATACAGTATATAGTGTATAGTATTTAACTATGGATATGATTATAAAGTGCTGTTGTCCTTGACTGCTCCACGGGCTCTGGGGTCGCGTTGTTGTGTGCCAGGCCATTTTTATTCTCTTGTTGTCTTCCCACTGTGTCTCTGCTGACCGCTGCTGACCGCTGCTGACCCGTTACTTGTTTGTGGGCAACTCTGTCGCGGGCGCCGCAGTATAACATGACAGGTCTGGACTGGAGCCAGCTCAGTAAGAAGGAGTGCCTCAAGTACGGCGGCGACCTGGTGGGCAAGGCCTGCAAGTACGTGCCGGACCTGGCCCTCATGTCCTTCATCCTGTTCTTCGGCACCTACTCCATGACCGTCTCGCTCAAGAAGTTCAAGACCAGCCGCTACTTCCCTACCAAGGTTTGGGAACAGGGGGAGTGGGGGGGGGGCAAACTGCAGAGCCAGACCCGACGGCTTGGTTTGGGTTGAGATGTGGGGTGGGAAGGGGTTGGGTGTTTCCATTCATGGTCCATCTCTGTGAATCCTTGTCCTTCTCCCTTTATTGGACCCTTGAGATTGCTGTTGTCACTGGGCTAGATGGCGCCCTGATGTGGCCCTGATCAGGCCGGTGTTGAGTAGCTGCATATCCCCCCACCTCTCCTCTCCTCTCCCCCCTCTCCTCTCCTCTCCTCTGGGTGTGTTGTTGTAGGTGCGCTCCCTGGTTGGGGATTTCGCCATCATCATCTCCATCCTGGTGTTCTGTGGCCTGGACTGCCTGCTGTCCCTGGAGACTCCCAAACTGCATGTCCCCACAGAGATCAAGGTCCTCTATCTGTCCCCGTTTACTCTGGTCTGACCATGACCTCTACCTCCTCTCTCCCTGTCTATGCTGGTTTGACCTCTGACCTTTGTCTCCTCTCTCCCTATCTATGCTGGTCTGACCATGACCTCTACCTCCTCTCTCCCTGTCTATGCTGGTCTGACCTCTGACCTTTGTCTCCTCTCTCCCTATCTATGCTGGTCTGACCATGACCTCTATCTGCTGGTCTGACCTCTGACCTTTGTCTCCTCTCTCCCTATCTATGCTGGTCTGACCATGACCTCTATCTCCTCTCTCCCTGTCTATGCTGGTCTGACCTTTGACCTTTGTCTCCTCTCTCCCTATCTATGCTGGTCTGACCTCTGACCTTTGTCTCCTCTCTCCCTGTCTATTCTGGTCCAACCAGCCTATCTTCTTCCTCCTCCCCTGTGTCTCTCAGGGGTCGCTGGTGTGAACCCACCCAGACCCCCCTTCTGTTCTACTGCATGCTGTGCATCTTCCTCCTTGTTCTCCCTCTGAAATCTTCAATGGTGCAGCACAGAGTTTGGACCGTATACCAAGTGTGCAAATGTCAAGTGTATCTTGTTCCCTTGTTTGCATCATTTTTGCATATGCCAGACCATATTGCCACATTGCCTTGGAGAAATTTGAACACTATGGTATCTGTTTATCAGAGCTCTCAGAGTGACAGACGGTCTGTACATCCATGTATACATTTTATTTTTTTTAATTTTATTTACCAGAGAGTGATCCATCATAAATCATTTAAGCAAAAATGAGTTAAATTTGCTAAGGTCATCTATAATGGATTCTGCTGCCTTTTTCAACATGCATTAATACCACAAATCAGGTAGTGTGAACAGGTTCAGTGATAACTCCTGATTATGCACACTAATATCTTTTCTTTTCTGTTCTTTTTTTCTTTTTCTTGTCTTTTGTCCTCTGCTTTTCTCTGCGTTCGACCATGACCTCTCCACACATTTCACCTGTGTCTGTGTGTGTAGCTTCGTAAGCTCATCAGTGATTTTTCCATCTTCATGTCAATCATGACGTTCGTGGGCCTTGACATGCTCATGGGCCTAGGTACGCCTAAGCTAATCGTTCCCACAGAGTTTAAGGTACGTGACAGCAAGCTCCTGCTTGACATGCATGATTGATGATTCAGATTCTGCTTGATTTGGTTTGCTAGAATAGTATCTCTCTTCCATCCATGGATACTGTATTAGTAAAGTACTAAGTAAACATTACATGTTTTATGCATCAGATGTCTGTCATTCAGGGAGATTTCCAAATTAGAAAGCGGTAGAATGCACTGTACACACTGTATAGGTTAGCTAGTGTGATAAAAATGAACTCGTTATGTGGGAAAAGTGGAAATAAAACAAGTCTATGGGGCAAATTGATTAAGGATAGTTGCCCCTCTGCCCCCCTTGCTGCACCTGTAGCCCACAAGGTCAGACCGCGGATGGATCGTCATGCCCTTTGGGAAGAACTCATGGTGGGTATACCTGGCCAGCGCCGTCCCTGCGCTGTTGGTCACCATCCTCATCTTCATGGACCAGCAGATCAGTGCTGTCATCGTCAACCGCAAAGAGAACAAACTTAAGGTAAAGAATAACGGCAGGTGGTCTTTTGGATCTTCTGCAGTCCGCTTTTCACCTGTGTTCTGTTCTCTGTGTCTGAGTCTGGTATGTGTTACTGCTGCTTGTCCTTGTTGTCTTTGTTGTCTTGTGCACTTTCTGCTCTTTTTCTCTCTGAGAGACTGAAGGACAGTTTTGTTTTTGTTCGTGTTTTGTCTTTTTAGCAAACTTTCTTTGTCAGTGCATGGCTGTGTCTTTCTCATCATTTTTCACACCTCTCTGTGACAGTACTAGTAGGTCTGCAGTTATCACTGAGACTTTTTCTGTGTGTGGGATTTGTCTTTTTTCTGTCTGTCTGTCTGTCTGTCTGCCTCTTACTCATCTGACCATCTGTCTCTCTGTCTCACTCCCTCACCCTCCATGAGAACCATCTGGATGTGGTCTGGGTTTGTCCTTGTCTGTCTGTCTCTCTGGGTCCCATCTAACCACCTGTCCCCCTCTCTGCACCCCCCCTTACACACACACACACACACTCCTCTCTGAGACAGAAGGGCTGCGGGTACCACCTGGACTTGTTCTGGGTGGGCATCCTGATGGCCGTCTGCTCCTTCCTGGGGTTGCCATGGTACGTGGCTGCCACCGTTATCTCCATCGCCCACATCGACTCCCTGAAGATGGAGAGCGAATCGAGCGCACCAGGCGAGCAGCCACAGTTCCTGGGAGTTCGGTAAGACAGCCCAGTTAATCACTGGAAATATACAAAACCAGCAGGGAAATAGAGCAGGCATACTGTACTGTAGAATGGCAAGGGGATAATAGTTATTGTACATAGCTCAATGTAATAAATCAATGAGTGGAATAAGCTTACTGTAGAATGGCTGGGGGACAGAAGTTATTGTGAATAGCACTACGGAATACCGGTAAGTTTATCAGTGGAATAGTGCTGCATAATGGCAACAGAACAAATAAATACATTAAATAAATGAATGAATTAATATATACATAGACTTAGACTTAGAAAACTTTAATGTCCCCGAGACGCAATTTGTTTTACAGTACAGTCATGTTGACACATAATCCACAACACAAACATTGAACCAGGCATCTACAGCACTATTTATCTAACACATAACATACACACATCAATAAATAGAATACCGTAAAAAGGAGTATATTGCACTTCCCTAAAAGGCCTAATGTCATAAATAAATAAAACTAAAACTACTGCACAGTACTTCACATATATTCCTCCTGTCATACCCCTCCCCACATCTTATTTAATTCGGTTATTGCCATGGGAATGAATGCACTGCACTGTTGGGGAAACTCATGATGTTGCTTTTTGTTTGTACAAAAGGAACAGAGGGTGAGGGTGACACTAGTGTTTGTGTTGCGGAGGTAACTCATGGTGTTGTTTTTTGTTTGTACACAGGGAACAGAGGGTGACGGGGATACTGGTGTTTGTATTGACCGGAGTCTCCATATTCCTTGCTCCCATACTTCAGGTGTGGCCACAACCGAAACACTTGCTGCTCTTACATAAAATAATACCATTCAATAACATTCACTTAGAATTAACTTCAGCATAATAATAGCTTCAGAATAATTATGGTTAAGAATTACTAGGAGCTAAAATAATCTGCCATGTTATGATCTAGCAGCTGTGACTTTAACAGTAACCCTACAGGATGACTTGGTAGTTGTTTGCACCGCACTCTGTGACTGTAAGAGTAACTCTACAGGATGACTTGGTAGTTGTATGCACTGCACTCTGTGATATTGGTGTCTTTTTGTTTGTGCTTGTCTATCAGTATATTCCCATGCCTGTTCTCTATGGAGTTTTCCTGTATATGGGGGTGGCATCTCTAAATGGCATTCAGGTACATGTAATTCAATCAGAGACAGGATGTGTGTGTGTGTGTGTGATGGATGAATGAATGAGGCTGCCTACATGAATCATTGTAAATGTACTGCGGTGTGTATTTGCAATAAATTAATCCTGCACATTAATTAATTTGCACATTAATCCTGCTGTGTTTTGTTGGCGCTCAGTTCTGGGAGAGGATTAAGTTGTACCTCATGCCAGCCAAGCACCAGCCAGACTTCACCTTCTTGCGGCACGTGCCCCTGCGCCGGGTCCATCTCTTCACCCTGGTGCAGATCACCTGCCTGGCCGTGCTCTGGATCCTCAAATCCACCATGGCTGCCATCATCTTCCCAGTCATGGTGAGCAACATGGCTGTGTCTGTCTGACTCTCTGTCTGTTTATCTATCTGTCTGTCTGATTCTCGGTCTGTCTGTCTGTCTGACTATCTTTCTGTCTGTCTGTCTGTCTGTCTGACAGAAATAGAAAGACTGTCTCATATCTGTGAACATGTCAGACAGTCTAGGTCTGTCTGCCTGTGTGTATGCCATCCGTGTTATACATGTATTTATCTATCAAGATGAGATATGACCAGAGATGATAGGTGGTATGGATCCCTATCAGAGTGGACTGTGTCTCTGTCTGGAAAAAAGTCCACTGTATGTGCAGTCATGGTGGCTAATCTGGCTGTGTGGGCCAGGGAGGAGCTTCACCCAGCCCTCCGTCCAATAGGGACACATGGGACATTGCTTTATGAGTGTCTCTGAACTATCGTAACACCCCCAATTATCACCACTTTTGTTCAGAAATTCTTAAACAACGATGTTTTTTAACACTTCAAAATAACATTTGCTAAATTAACTTTACATTTTTAAGTAGCCATAGGTGTGTAGATTTGGACAAAATCTGGTTTGGTTCTTAACGGGAGCATTTACTGCCTGAAATATCCGATTTTGTTTACCACGCTCGGAGTTATAGTGCTGGCCTGATGGGTCGCCTATTTACACAGTTTCAACGGCACATGAACGGTTAGACCGAGAATTCTCGTCATGAAATTAAAATTCCACTGGAGCTCCAAGCGGTTGTGTACACGCAGCCTTACAACACTGTTTACAGCTCTTTGAGTCAAGGTAAAATGTAATTTTTGGTACATAGCTAATTTAGATACACCTATGGTGTGGGTGCTTGCGTTTCTTTAGGAGTCCGCCGTCTTGGTTTGTATAGAAATGGATATTAAGTGACACATACAAGCAAGACGGTGGAAATACGGGACCGACGGTAATAGGGGGAGTTCCGATAGATGGTTACATTTCCGGTCATGGATCATGGTCTCCATCTTTTTCAAAGGATATTACTGTATATTCTCAGGGAACCCTGTCTGGGGACCCAGTCTGTTATTGGCTGTTATATTGCAAGTCATGTACCAATGTTGTTTTTCTGAGAACCATTATATGGGAGTGGTGATCATTATGCTTAGCCACCATCTGCTGTTGTACCATTTAGTGGTGTTATTGATTCAGTGTTCTCCCTGTGAGACTGAGACAGAGAGAGAGGCCTGTCAGGGTGTGGTTTATGAGTGTATTATTAATTGATATTGTGTGTGTTTTTTGAGTTTCTCAAAATTCTCACAAGAATCTCACAAGGTTAAAGGAGAGAAGGATAAATTGAATCAGAGATGTGTCAGGTATTTGAAAACATGTACAGTATTCATGGAAAAAAAAAGATTGTGTTGGAAACTCCTGAGGGCAAATGTCCAGATAATTACTATTGTAAGTAACTGACCCAAAGTGTAAAATAATAATTAAAAAAAACATTTGAAAAGTCAAAAACTAGTATACATCGCACACTGGAGGGCATATTTTGCTGATTTTATTTGGCGTGAACCATGCGTTTCGCATTTTGCTTCATCAGGTTTAAAAAAACATTTTTAAAAAAGAAAAGGATTTGTGTCATGTTCATCTTATACTACATGTCGGCGATGGTGCTTGTAAATGTTTGTGCTTCCATCAGATCCTGGGGCTGATGGTGGTGCGGAAGCTTCTGGACTACATGTTCTCCCAGCACGACTTGGCCTGGCTGGACGACATCCTGCCCGAGAAGGACAAGAAGAAAGCGGAGGAGAAGAAGAAAAAGAAGGACAAGAAGAAGGGCAAAGCTGCGCAGCATGACAGCGACGAGGAGGTGAGTCCAGCCCGCCAGCCCGAACAGGTCATCGCCTCAGGGCTACAGCTAACACACTAGCACTTCAGCTAGCCTAGCTAGCCCCTTAAACAGCTTAATATCCACCCACACCTACTCTGTGTTGTAAATCAACGTAGCACCCCCCAAAGCACTAGCCCCTTTAGCAGGTTAGCATCCACCCACACCCACTGTGTGTTGTAAAGAGATGTAGCACTATTGAACCTGTACATGCTCTGTTGTTGGTGTTTGTTTGTGTGTGTGTGTGTGTAGCTGTCATTAATCATTATTATTAATATCTCTCTCCTTCTACCCCACAGTGTTGCTGATAAGGCACTGTATAACCATTACTATCTGTCTGTGTGTGTATGTGTACCCCTCACTTCCTGTTTCCCAGAATTCCTTTGTCCTCCCTTGATTAGTGTCTGTTTGGCTTGCTTACTGCCGCGTGCTTGGATTTACCCAAGTCGAGTTACAGTAACCTGATTCCATTGAGCTCTCTCCACACTGTCATTTTCCCCATTGTGTGTGGTGATCTGGGACTGTGGCTCAGTGTACGTGTGTGAGTGTGTGTGTGTGTGAGAGAGAGAGAGCGTGCTTGTGTGTGTGTATGTGTGTGTGTGTGAGAGAGAGAGCGTGCTTGTGTGTGTGTGTGTGCATGTGTGTGTGTGTTTTGTGCATGGAAATATATGTATGCAATGTATACTTGCTTTGTGTTCCTCTTTGGGTATGATTGTGGTGGGCGTGTGTGTGTGTGTTTGTGTGTGTCCATGTGTTGGCGCATGCATTCATTTGTGTGTTTGATGTGGTTGTTCATGTAAATCCTCGCTCTGGTCTGTAATGCATGCTGTCTGGTTGATTATGAGTACCCTTCCTTTTGACCCCCCAACCCCCCAACCACCCCAAGGCAAAGTGTCCCAAAGATACCCCTCCCTCTGTGAAGATTCCCATGGAAACTATGGCTCCACCCGTTGACACCACTTCTAGCCCCGCCTCTCCTCCCTCTGACCCTCCCAGCTCTTACTGTGAGTAAACAAGTACAGTACAAGACCCCTCCCCTGAACCCCACCCACCTAGACCAGAAACCACACCCATTTAGACCCAAGCCACACCCATCTAAGTCCACTGTGCAAAGACTGAACATACAGTAAAGTAACTGTGCTTCATAGGAAATTATATATCACAGCCGTTTCAGATTACCAAGGAACTCCATGTAGTCATAATTTCACTTTGTGCATCAACGAGATTTGACTCACAAATGTTTTGGGAAAACAATGGTGTACAAAAATATACTTGTGAATGAGTTTTGATTTTGAATACACAAATGTCTTGATTATTTGCCATTGGTGGTCTTCAAAATAAATTGATTCAGACAGTCAAGCGAATCATTTTGTCACTTGCTGTATGTTTAGTTGTGATTCAGAATAGAGAATACAGAATAGAATTGAGAACAGACACGACCATGAACTCACTGACTTACTTTGTGTTTCTCTCTGTTTTCTTCTCTTCTTTTCCTCCCTTTCTTTTTCACTTTTGTTTCTCTTTTCTCTTTTCTGTTCTTGTGCACTATCCAATGTGTGTGCATGATTCTGTGTGTGTGTGTGTGTGTGTGTGTGTGTGTGTGTGTAGAAGTATCAGGCTTGTTCCCCCGATGATGCCGAACTGGACCGCAGGTACTGTGTGCTCAAACTGCACGTGCCCTACAGCGACCTCTTGAACCCAACCAACAAGTCAACAGACTGGGGAGCGTATAGCGAGATTGACACCAGCCACAGACACTAACACACACATACCCACACACACACACACATCCAAATATACACGTGCATCCACACAGAAAAACGAACAGACTGAGGACCACAAATATAGCTCCACACCAGACACAGACATTTCCACATATACACACACACACACACACACACACACACACACACACACACACACACACACACACACACACACACACACACACACACAACCGACAGACTGGGGTACGTACAGCCAGTTCAAAACCAGCCACTGACATTAGTGCACACACATGCACACACACACACGTGCACACAGTCCCGAACATCTAACAGATTGAGGAGCATACAGCCAGCTCGACACCAGACAGACATTAGCGTGCATGTACACACACACACACACACACACTCACAGACACATCGAAACACACATTAGCACCACACACACATACACACACACACACACACACACACACACACACACACACACACACACAAACACAGTCTCACAGGTATGTGGAACATCTAAAAGTGCGCACAAGCACAAGTTGTGATTACCATAGGCCTTACACCAAACTCACATCTTTGAGGTGCACCCAAATTAATTTGTGTTACAACCTGTACAATATTTCCTATACCTCAGCAGTACTGCTTGAGTTAGCACAGTGTTCTGAGTGCAGACTGCCTCTTAGTCACGGCACTTGGTGTGAAGTGTTGCTCTGGCTACACAAACAGATTGGAGTTTCTGTTGTTATTCGAGTAGTGCAGATATACTTTTCACTTTAATGTCATCATCATGATGTTTTGTATTTGCACTGTATATGCTAAAGTGATCAGTAGTCTCAAGAGCAAATTTCACAGTTACACTGAGTAGGAATCTTACTGTAGAAACACATAGATATTTAGAGGATGTCTAGATTGTGGTAAAATATCTGATATGGTATTAAACTTTACAAACACAGTACAAGGACAGAAGGTGTTTTTGTATTGTGATGTGTATAACTTTAATCAAACCTGCAGTAATTAGTACAGTAATCTTTGTACAGTCCTCAAATAGGAAATTTCAAAAATTATTTCATTTGTCCTTATATCTGGCATTTTAATGTAAATAATGTTCAAAATGCTAAAAAAAAAACTGTCATGTAAGTCTCGGAAGAATAAGCCTGCTTCTTTCAGTCATAAACTAAAGGATTCTTTTGAAATAGAAAAAAATAGTGGACTATGGGCATTTTAGAGAAATAAGAGGGATGTTGGTGAAAGTGTAACAGTGATATCTGATAACTCCAGTTCTGGAACACTCCCTTTCTGAGTGTTCTGTCTTCAGTGTTCTGTCTTCCGGCCCCTGAAAGCAATGCAGAGTCCTTTGGGTTTTCTTTCGTATCTATAAGTATGTATTCATCTGTTTGTTGGTATTGTTTGTTTGTTTGTTTTTTGTATATACAAATATTTGAAATAGTTCATTGTTTGCCTCAAATTGTGAACCAAAGTAGTATACCTAAGCAGAAGTAACACCATTAAAGATCAAACTTCTAACTGAGGTTTTGGAGAGTGTTATTTGAAGCTTTTTTGACTTGAATTGGCCGTGTCTTCAGGGTTTAAGTCACCACTCGTAAATGTACCTTGTACCTTGTACATTTGCTGTTGGTATCTCAGTGAATTAAGATGTGTATCAAAAGCAAAAGAACAATGTCTAGAGATTTGACATCACTGATGCCAACTGCATCGCTGGTTCAGAACATTGGAAATCTGAGCGCCCTGGGAAACCGAGCCCTCTTTTGTTCACTTTCTTGGTGTGTTTCTGGGAAATGCCCATATTTGCTGACAGAGTGAGTGGACCTTTTAGTGGTGCTCAACTAGAATTTCAAAACAACCATAGAAGTCTCTGAAACACTTTCAAATGAGGTGTGTGTGTGTCATTTGTCCACCCTCTACTCGGCAGAGAAGTGTGTCTGAGTTGGTCATGGGAACGCTGCATCTCATTGAACTTGGCATCATGGATAGTCATAGACTTTGTTAGCAGAAGTCATTTGTTCGTCAGAATATGTGATGTCAGTATGACTTCTAAAAAACTGTTTTTTGTAGATGAGACAGACATTGGGTCATACTGATATGCGGAAAAGAGTGAAACTGATTATATTTGTTCTGATCATTTAGTTGTATACCGTTTGTATATTGTTTGAAATGATTATTTGTTTTCAAAATATTTGGTTGTTTCTTTTTCTTTTAATTTGTCCAGCCATTTAGCAGAGCATTTCCCATACTATATAACCCTGAACACACAACAGTCTTTTTTTTAATGAATATTAGTGTGAGTCCTGTCCTTCCCTAGCCTGACGTAGTCATACTCAATTCTAGTCAGAATATGAGTCTGATACTGCTCCATTGGGACATAATTATGGGCCGTGTTTCAACCGATACAGGGGGGGGAAGCCTCTGCACTCAATTGGATAGACCTAACCAATCAGAGCAACAAAATAGCTTACCGTGAGGTGTAGGAAGAAAACACACAAACCATCCTTCTTCTCCTATATCCCCTCCGTTTTTCTAATCCCGCGAACAGGTGGTCAATCAGTGATTTCAAACGAACGAGGAAACATTTTGCAATGCAACAGCGCTGTTTTCCCTTGATGAAAGTGAAACCACGAGTTTTCCCACATCTCAACTTTGGCCAAAGTTTTCACAACCTCATTAAATAATATGAATTTTCCATATGGGGTCTTAAAAGCCATGTATCCTTCTAGCCACAGCGTTGTTGTTTCAAACATAAGCCTAATTTAAGCGTGCTCAGATGACGTGATAGACCAGGCGCTGTTGCTCACCTGTCCGTCATCGTAAAGCCTGATTTGATTGATCCGCCCGATATAGGGCGAGCATACTTCCACCAAAATGGAGCAATGCCAGACCGAACTTCCCGACCTCAAATGTTGTGGGCGGGACTAAGTTCGGAATGGCACCCAGGCTAGTCCTTCCCTGGTGTCTGACTGCTTTCACTGCTGAGTCCCTGAGTCCCTGTTGCCCCTTCTGCCCCTGCTACCTGCATCTTCCCCACTGTACTCCCCCATGTCTTCCTTCCGGCAGCAGGTGACCTGGGACCAGGTTCGGACCACAGTGGGCCTGGATCAGCCAGAGCTGACCCAGATCACCGGCTAGGTCCGGCCCAGGTCCGCCTGCTGTCTGGATTCTCCTGTGAATGGGACTGGCTGGCTCTCAGTCATGTCTATCCTGCATTGCTTCTCAGGGATTGTGAGGGTGACCGAAGATCACAACAGTAAGGTCATAACTTCAGGTCACAACAGCAAGGTCATAACTTCAAGGTCACAACAGTAAGGTCATAACTTCAGGTCACAACAGCAAGGTCATAACTTCAGGTAACAACAGCAAAAATGTTTCAAGATGGCTGTGACTGTGCCAAACACCTAACACCCAGAGTGAGTCCCTGGTCAGTGTATTTGCACATTGAATGGAAACGACTGGTTAAAAAAATGTCGACTGGGGCTAATCACCCTTGGTGCAGAGAAAATATATAAAAAGCTTACTGTAGCAATCTATTCTTTTCAAATGGTAGATAATATTTGTGAAATGTAAGTTTGCATTAGTGAGTACCTTTGGTTTTAGTTGTGTACAGTATGGATTTCTTCCCAGTGTTCAGTGGTGACGTGGAATTGAGCTCCCACCTGCACTCTTTCTCTCTGTCTAATGAAACCATCCTCTTCTCTTTTTTCCCCTCTGACTGCTGTTTGGTTCTCCCTTCTGGCTACTGCACTCTTGCAATGTGTGTACATGTGTGTGTATGCTCCACACTCACAAGAGAGTGTGTATTCTCTTGTGTGTGTGGGTTAATGCCTGCGGGTGCACAGGAGAACGGGTGGCAGTGAGGGAGTGTGGGTAGGTGTCTCCTAAGAAAGTGTGAGCACAGAGTGAGTAAGAGAAAGAAAGAGAATGAGACAGGGAAAGACAGAGAGAACGAGAGAGAGAGAGAGATAGGAGCTGGTCATGAAAGGGAGACACAGAAATAGAAAGACAGTGAGAGAGAAGGAGAGAGAGAGCGAAAGAAAGAGAGAGTGCATGAGTTGTAATGTTGGCTTGCTGCTGCTGTTCCCCAGTGTCACCCTGCACCTGAAGATCTCCTGCCCCCCCTCCCCGGTCCAGAGCCCCCCTGCCGTCCACCAGCAGGCCTTCTGCCCCCTGCCTCAGGTCAGGATTCAGGTGGACTCGGACTACGAGGACTCCGACCCTCCTCGTCTGCCTCACCTTCATCATCAGCATCATCCTCACCCTCTTCTTCATCCTCACAGGGGCTGGGACCTGGACTATGGCACCCAGTTGTAATCTCTTGAGAGACACCAGACATCTCTCTTGAGAGTGTGTATCATTCACAATCCAACAGGGACACGCTTTCCACAACTGCTGTAACTAGGAGACAGAGAGAGAGAAAGAATGGTCAGAATGATAAGTCTCCCTTTTAATGCATTTAATGGTGGTAGCTGCCCAGTGATGCTTTTGGGAAACATCTAGGCCTGGTGTCCAAAAAGCATGGCTAAAGGAGCTTTCAGAGAAAGAGAAAGAGAGAGGGAAAATGATCTGTTCCATTGTCATCGGGTGTTTGGATTGCGGTGTCAGAAGTGTCGACAATGCTATGCTTCTTAGAGATCATGTTTGATGGCAGGACTTCATCATACTCACATATGAAGGATAACAAAATGATCTTAGTACTGACACATACAGATGACTACATAATAAGCACACAAATGGTGACAATTTAATTTGTAATTTTGTTTGTATTGGACTTTCTAGGTTATTTTTTTTTCTTTTAATGATGATTTACGTCCAGTATTAAAGGAGCAACCAAATGTTTAATCGAAATAAATAGCAAAACACTATTGTACGTGAACATATTTTTCTTTCTGCTATCTCAGCTTTTGCTCATAAATCATTAGTGTGTGTATTATTAAACGGTGTCAAAGCAGTTGAATGAATGAGTGTGCATAAGGCTGTGTGATTGAGAGACAATGTAATTAAAAAATGTAAAGATAAAATTGCATGTAATATAATAAAAATGTATTTAATCTAAAACTTAAGTATGATTTTCTATGTAAATGTAATCTGTAGATCTTTTATCACCATGGTGAGACTGAAGTTATTTGGTGGTGGACCTCAGCCTTTTCCTCTTATATAGCCTCACTACTTACTACCATTATTTTACTGCAGAATAATCAGGCATTGGCCAGTTACGCATGGCATTCATATCCAACAAATCCCCTTTTTAAAAATGTGTTTTCTTATAGATATTTTTATAAACCCAAATACAAGACATGACATCAAACAAAATATCCTAAATCTCCACTCCACTGTGTGTACATTTACGTCATCCTGAGTCGCTCTCTGATTTGCCAGAAATGTGGGATAGCTCGAGCTCCACTTCCGGCCGAAGAAACTATTCGCTTCCCTTTTCTATCAAGAGGGATACAAGCAGAGGGCAGCCCAATCATGGGGGAAATAGCTACATTCACAGAAATATTCCGCTCTTACACCATGTCGCAGTTAAACGAATTGTTGGAAGATGATGAGAAGCTTAACAAAATTGTCACGGAAATGGACGAGGTGAGTCATTTACGTTTGAAAACATGTAAACAAATCATGGAGCAAATCGGAGCTTCTCAGCAAATCTCCATTGACAAGTCTGTTGTGGTTGTTAGAGAGCGGAGGGAGGCCCTTTGTGTTGATTCTCAGTCCATATCTTACATTTGCCCCAATGATTTAAATACCACAATCAACACTTGAAAAGAGAAACATGGTCAGCGTAGTCTCTGTGAACTATTATTGTTCTATCTATTATCTGTACAAACTGGCTATTGGTTCGTGGTTGATAGCTTGACAGTTCCGTCTTTGTTGTTTTCATAACTGCGTTGACATGTCAAACTCAGTCTTTTCGAAAAAATGTTGCTATAACCCAAAGCCACGATATGTAGCTAGGCTAGGCTATATGGCTGTGCTAGATTGATTGTTGATTATGCCTTAAAGCCTATTCTTGTCACATACAGTTGCAGCCTAGTCATGTTTAGGCCCAGCATTCAGAAAATTCTGTAGCCGAGATTCACAGTTGTTAGGTTATTTTTGGTAAGGGGACAGCTTTTTTCAACGCGAAATGAAATACATGATCATGAAAACCAGAAACAGACTACTCCCTTGGCTCCTTTTATGTTGACAGATGATTAACGCAGAGCTGTTTTGTAGTTCTTCTTTGTGTAAAACCCAGATGCTCCTTGCAGATTAGGAAACAAATGTAAGAGTTGATTGTTAACACACCGGACTGCTGAGCAAACTGCCCACTGTGCGAGGCGGAGGGGAGGTTGACCGTCATGTTGCTCTTGTGGAGTAGATGTCGGCCAGTTGTCGCCTTTTTTGTTTTAAATCTGCTGTTTGTGAATGGTAGGCAATTGCTTCAGGATCTCTATGTTGACTTTGTTAGACATGTCTGAGGCTATGTTTAGACACTACCGTAGTCTATTTGATCCTGCATGCTAATTGTGGCCCAACAACAGTTGCATTTAGTACAGGTGAGTATATTTCCATGTCGTTAGCTGTTCCACCGCTTTTATAGAGGACAGAAAAGTCCTAGTAGGACGCTTTTTGGGTCAAACGCGCAGGTTTTGCTTCGTCTTGGCCGAGCGTCCAAACGAATCCTGTAAACGCACTGCCCGAAACCGCACTTTTTTGAAACCTGGTCCCAGGGTGGAAAAATCTGAAACCGTAGCCCCAGTGAGTTAGTTTGGACGGCGAAACCGCATAGCCTACTTGTGTATTGATGATGTCATCGCCACACCTCAGCTGCCCTGGACTTCTCTGTCTTTAGTTAACTCCCATTTATTTTCAGCACTTTGGGCAAAAGCATCTGCCAAGAACCACAACTATACCATATGAAATAGATCCTGAACCTTGGCAGAAGGCAGCAAGCTGCACAGTGGACAGTGTATAGAAAGTATGTTCTGGAAGCTTGAACCCAGAAATACAATTAGGCCTACATTGTAAGGCATTGGATGTATCCACTTTAATATAAGATTATCATGTAGTTTCAAATCCATTAAATAAATTAAAAGGAAGACATTAATATTGCAAGATTTTAAGCTTTTAGAAAGTCTAACTTCTGTTGAATCCAGAACTTGCATCGCATGGGTTATCAGCTCATAAAACCAGTAGTGTGAAGATAAATGAAATGCATGTAAATACAGGAGTGTTCTCTATTGTTTGTGCGTGTTTATGTTTAAGTTTAAGTTTATAGTTCTTAGCAGCAGACACTTTTGTCCAAAGCAACTTCCAATAACATCAGTAAACATTACATTAACATTAAAATGAACAGTTGAAAGTAGTAACATAGCCTACATGAAATATGTACAACATTTGATTCTATATTTCTATGGGAATTGAATTCCCTGTTATTGTTGGGGTGTGTTTGCTTGAGAAGAAGAGATGTTGATCTGAATGGCTAAGATGGCAGGGCAACCAGCTCTTCACCGTGTACAGAACAACATGTGTTGCTAAGAGCAGGATGACATGTAGTGCCCCTGAACAGAGGCTTAGCGAGCGATGCTTGGTTATGAATGGACTCATGCACATCGGGTGAACGTGCATTAGTCTGTGACCCAGTTTCTGTACGCTGAAGTACAACAAAGAAACGTAGAGGGATTCAGTGAAACAGTAACATTATCATGATGGTAGATGGTTTTTTGCATGTGGTACGGCGTTGATTTTTTTTCAGACGCTGTTCCTGTGCGTGTCATTTTCAATTGATAAGACCTCATCTGTTTACAGTGTGCCTATTTAATCACATGTGACTAAAATTGATGACCTCATTCCCTTAATCCCTGTTTCCAATGTGTGAATGTGTCAGGGGACTATCACGGTCTATCTGTCTAATCCGTCGGCTGTCACTGAGCGTTTTATCAGGGACAATATTAGTGGTTGTAGCTAAATGCAGTCCAGTTTTCCCTCCTGCAAACGTCTGTGCTGAGTTAGGAGCTGCATCTAGAGTAAAACACTCTGTCCCAAGTCAAAGAGAATGTGCCCTTTGCACTGGTTTTGCCACAAACCAGTTTCAATAATCATTTACTGTGGTTCCAAGCAGATGGCTGTCACAGGTGACTAAACCTCATAAACAGTAGCCCATTTTTTTTTATCATGTTTTAGCGCAGGAGTTCTCTATATTTCGCTTTACCTCTGCACTTTTGCCAACTCCCCTGCCTGCTATGTAGTGTCCCAGCTGATGAGCCGCAGACTCCTCATCATTCCTCTGATTTAATCAGCCGTACGCAGACTTGTAGGGCTGGATGGACGACAACATGCTGGGACTGCCAGGCCACTGATCCGTAGCAGATAGGCTGCGTCCTGCCCTGCGTCCACTCCGGAGTTTGCCGCCCAGATGGACATCGCTCCGCTAATTAATCCTCCATCCATTTTTGAGTTGGAAATATTATTGTTACTGTTTACTTATGGTTGAGCAAAACAAAAGTAAAAGCAGTTCTACAGGAAGTGCAATGGCTATCTCCGCCTTCCTACCGCATGTAAGATAATTACAACATGGATTCCAGTTTCTTCCAGTAGCAGCAACTGGAATCCATGCATTTCCACTGAATTATTTTTGGAATCTGATCCCTTATCATACCTGTTCATTCTTACTGCTGTTCTTTAACTTATCGCGGACTAAATTCAAGATGGCTGCAAACGCTTAAACTTCGCGGAAGATACTGTCTGTATAAATCGCCTTGTAAGTAAACTACCAGTGCTTTTCAAAGTTCTCAATGTCTTTTTTTAAATGTCAGGGCCCTCGGAAGTCTACCAATGAAGTGTGGAGATACATTGAGCCTCGTAAATGGTGTAAAACAGTGATTTATTTGCATGGCTAGCCCGATGCGTCAAGCACCACTATTGAAAAAGCTGTTGGTAGCATCGGCTAACTAGCACCAGATTTTGGAGTGCAGGGGACAAGCCAAGATGGGCTATGAGACATACGTTCACACTCGGTATCATGTTTCAATACACTTTAGGTCAATATCACACCGGAATTCTCCTTTAAGGCACTATCACACAGGAAATAGCACCCGTTTATAGCACTGTGTGGGGCGGAAGCTGCACTGAATACAACAGGAAAGCCCTGCAGCGCATAGTGAACACAGCTGGAAGGATCATTGGTGCTTCACTCCCTCCCTGAAGGACATTTACACCACCCACCTCACCCGCCAAGGCGACCAAAATTGTGAGTGATGCAAGTCACCCCGCCACAATCTGTTTGATCTACTGCCCTCTGGGAAGAGGTACAGAAGCCTGCGCCCCAAGACTACCAGACTCACCAACAGCTTCATACACCAAGCTGTAAGGATGCTGAACTCTCTCCCCCTCCCCCTCCACCCTCAGCTACATAACATCCTGGACATTGGACCCACAATGGTCGCCTGCACTACTCCACCTGCACACTTGAACACTTGCACACTTGTACACTTTTACAACTTGGTGTTGTTGTCCTGAAAACACAACACTTCTGCTGCTCTTACATAACTTGCACCACTATGCCACTTTCTTTATTACTTAGGTCAAACAGTATTTTATAGTATTTTACAGTATTTGCACTAGTATTTTATTGACTGTCTATGCACAATTTGGACAAAATTTTGCTGCTCTTATTTTTCATTATTATATGTGCCCTCTTATTTACTTATTTACTTACTTTTTGTTTACTTGAATGTTATGTTTGTTCATGGACTTAAAATTGGTCAAATATGTCTTGTCTTCACCGTGGGATAGTGAGAAACGTAATTTCGATCTCTTTGTATGTCTGGAACATGTGAAGAAATTGACAATAAAGCTGACTTTGACTTTGACTTTGTTTCAGATACCATTACACAGGAAACAGCACCCGTTTTAGACACCTTGACACAAGAAACAGCACCCGTTTCAGCCACCATGACTAGACCGCATAAGAATGAGACCACAATGATGTGGTCTATGTGTGACTCATTTCTAGTATGTGGTTTTTTTTATCATAATTAACACCATAGATTATAAATAGCCACAAGGCTGTACAGTATACTGAGGTGGGCCCAAAGATCACAGCATAGCCCTGTTTAACATCAGGGCCATTACTAATTAACCACATAGATTATATTTAGTTATCTTATCTTATATGCGGTAGGAAGGCCGGAGATAGCCATTGCACTTCCTGTAAACTACCAGTGCTTTTTCAAAGTTCTCAATGTCAGGGCCCTCGGAAGTCTACCAATGAAGTGTGGAGATACATTGAGCCTCGTAAATGGGTGTAAAACAGTGATTTATTTGCATGGCTAGCCCGATGCCGAAGCACCACTATTGAAAAAGCTGTTGGTAGCATCGGCTAACTAGCGCCAGATTTTGGAGTGCAGGGGACAAGCCGAGATGGGCTATGAGACATACGTTCACACTCGGTATCATGTTTCAATACACTTTAGGTCAATATCACACCGGAATTCTCCTTTAAAACAGGTGCTGTTTCCTGTGTTATGGTGTCTGAAATGGGTGCTGTTTTCTGTGTCCTAGCGCTTTAAATGGCTCCTATTTCCTGTGTTGTCTGAAAGGTCCACTTCTGTCCCCTCAGATGTTGGAGGTCCAGCAGAGTAAGGAGATGACGCTGGCCAGCAATCGCAGCTTGGCCGAGCAGAACCTCCTCCTCCAGCCCGACCTGGACCACCAGAAGAACCAGCTCACCAAACGCTACAGGCACTTACAGGAGCTCTATGAGGCCTATCAGCTGCGCAAGTCCACACTAGGTAAGCCACACACACACATACACATACATACACACACATGGATACACACGCGCACACACACACACGCACACACACACACAACATCGTCCCAGTCTGTAACTCATGTCATCTCATCATTAAAAAGTGGTGTAAAGTCATAAGGTACAGTGACTATCCAAACATACCGTCAAATAGACAATAGACAAAACAATAGACATCATTGTAGTGGTTTGACCAAGAATATAACAAAGGATGAAAACAAAGAGCAGGCATAGGGAATTTGTTGCATGTGTTCCATGGCACTACTTTGGCAATACTCTTCTGTGGAAACTTTTCAGAATTTGGAGAGAGAGACAGAGAGGTAGGGAGGGTTTTGTGTGTGTTTACCCTGGTGTGTGTATTTGGGATGTCCCTGGGGCTACGTCTCTCTCTGTGTCATCCTCACACACAGCCGCACAACTTGTTCCGCCAGTTTCTACTTTGACCCTCAATCTCCTCTGTTCCAGCACTCTCCTTCTCTCTCCCTCTCTCTCTCTCTCTCTCTCTCCATCCCCCTTTGTCCCAAACTCCTCTCTCTATCTGTCTCTTCTCTCTCTCTTTCTTTCTCTACTCCAGTCCTCTGTACCTCTGCAGTCCCAGCCCCCCTGTAGTGCTGTGTGTGAGCCTGGGCTGATGGGATTATCATTCTCAGATGTGGACTTGAGTACTCTGATCTGTGGGAGATGCACACTGAGCCTTATCGCACTAAGCTGTGGCCATTCTGATCCCCTGAGGGACTCTGGCAAGTGTAGTCTAGGGGCTTCATCGGAATTTTCCTCTGTTTTTTATAATTATAAGTATATATACTCTTTTGATCCCGTGATCCTCTGCATTTATCCCAATCCGTGAATTAGTAAAACACACTTAGCACACAGTAAACACACAGCGAGGTGAAGCACACACTAATCCCAGCGCAGTGAGCTGCCTGCAACAACAGCGCGCTCGGGGAGCAGTGAGGGTTTAGGTGCCTTGCTCAAGGGCACTTTGGCCGTGCCTACTGGTCGGGGTTCGAACCGGCAACCCTCCGGTAACAAGTCCGAAGCGCTAACCAGCTGCCCCATTTTTGACTAATTTGTCATCAGATGAGCTCAATTCTTAGCTGATCGTATCAAATCAGTCTGCACACCCATATGATCTGTATTTTATAGATGGTGGAAGTACTTATAAGTACATAAAGAGGGACATCCTAAAGATATGACACGGATGGCAGATCAAAGCATCCATTACAAAGTAAAAACACTGTTCTAGATCTGTTCTAGAACACCCATTTGTTCTCGTCCACCGTTAGAGCCTCTTGAAACATAAACAATACGTGCTTATACTTCTCTCAGACTGTCAGACACTAGTCTTGTGAGTATACTGTAGTAGAAAAGCCTGCCTGTCACCACAAAGGCTTACAAGCTAAGTGCCCAAAGCCAAGTGCCATTACACCTGCCCCCTCCCCCATTCCGAAGAAGTCCAGTGCAGTTCAGTGTAACCTTGTAGCCATGACACCATGATGGTTTCCCCTAAAGAGCAGGGTGCGTTCAAATTCCTTGAACAGAGGCAGAACGTTCGTGGCAAACATGTTTGTATGAACAGACAAATCTGAACAATTTTGTGTAAACTTTCCATCATGGACCACAGCAGCAGTATAGGTAGCAGAGTGTTTTCCTTCTATGTCACTCTCTAGGAGACATCTTTGCGTCCGGCTCCCCTGCAACTTTTGCAAGGCAAAGCAGTTTTCTCCCAGACAGGCAGACTAGAATGAAGCTGGCAAGCAGATGTTGACTGGAATGAACCAGGCCTAGTACTCAACTCCACTGAGTTGTTTCAGATGTAACAGATTTTTGCAATTACATTTCTGATATAGACATTTCATTGTCTTTGAGCAGTGTTATTCATTGACCATCATTGCAAATAGACATTGTCCCATCAAGTGGTTGGTTAAAGGTTCTCGCAGCACGGTTGGGTGATGTCACTTCTGTTGACGTTTCAAACAAAACAGAGAGCTAGCTCGCCCCTACCTCCCGTGCAACTTAAACTCTCCTGAACGCGCATCTCGTCTGTGATTGGCTTGAACAGTTTGTTATTTGTTGTTGGCTAGACCAGGCTATTTTTGTTGCTGTTTTCGGAGCCTGAGCTGTCCACAAGGACCACATTTTGTTTTTACAGTGTATTCATGGGATAGGCAGCTAGCAGATCGTGAGGAGGTGCATAACAAGTAACTGCATAACAAGTCTTACAGAACCTTTAAGTCTGTTTATCTGCAATTATCCTGTTAACATGTAAGGTCTATCAGTGAAAAAATACTGGTATTCTTCCATATGCACTCAATATATTGCTTAAATTGCTTTAGCCACTTAAACAATTCCTGAACTAATTAACACTAGGTTGTGAAATTATTCATATTAATTGATTTGTCAATTATCACTTTCATTGATTATGAAAACATCATAATCAAAAGGTAATGATTAGTTTGTTGTATTCCGTTTTGTAAAAATGTTTTTGTTTTGTATTGAGTTATAAATCCATCATACCCCTTTGCTTTATACTGGTAACTGCTGTATGCAAGATCGTTTTGGCATATATTTGTATTGTTTTTCAGTTGAATTATAGTTTAAAGAAAATAAATAAATACATTTTAATCTAGTTATTTTCCGTAAGGTTAGAAAATGGATGTTTATAAAATCATTGAGTACTCAATAGTGTTCAATAATCGTGATCTCAATGTTCTCAAAATAATCATGATTATGATTTTTGTCATCACCGAGCTGACCCAGTGAACACAGCAGATATTTAACCTTTCAGTCACAGACTAAAGGCCAACGCCCACTGGCGGCGTCTGACAATGTGAAACTTTATAACTCCATTACTTTTAACAGAGCAAAGCCCCCTGGTGGTGTATAATGCGCATCAATCCCAAAGTTTAGAAAATTGTTCTCTCTCTCTTGAGCGTTAAATCCATAGACACGAATGTCACCGCCAGCGGATGTTGGCTGTAACAATGTCCATGGCGAGCATTCATGGTTCTTTAAGAATGACATAGTATTGACTGCATTAACTTAAAGACGGACAAGGCAATAGCTGTGTGGTCTCTTATTTATTTGGAAAAGAAATCACAGCAGAAGGAAATGCGTTATATAATAAGGTGCAGGGTCTTATGTAGCATGCTTAGCACCATTCCAGTTTTGTACATAATCTAGAAGTGGAAATGAGCCAGGATCGATAAGACAGCACTGTCAGTTTATTCTACCTGTATATTATTTTATTCCTGTGCAAACATGTCGAACATTACCTGATATCACTCTGTCTGTGTTCCCAGACCATAATTCAGGAAACGGCTCACTGGACACACTGCTGGCTCTGCTGCAGGCCGAGGGAGCCAAGATTGAGGAGGAAACTGAGGTAAACAAACACACGCACACACTCTTACGCACGCGCTTGATAACCACGTACGGGGGATAATGTCCTGCTTGCAATGTATTTACTAGATATCAGTCGGATATTCCTGCCTCTGTAATACCCTGCCATTTCACATATCTATCATAGAATAAGTAATAAGTAATTAAGTAAAACTGTTTTTAGAACATTGGAATTGCATGGCAAATGGTATATGGTATAGAGATACGCTGTATAGGGGTACACTGTATCTCTATCCTGCATTTTGTATCCTGCATTTTGTATTTTTATACGTATGCAGTATCCATGCAGTACTGTTACCATGTGGAATACTGGCAGCGGGAATAGTTGGTGGGCACAGGTCTTAGTTCCAGTGGCATACACTACAGTTCCAGTGGCATACAGTACACTATGGTGACATCTGTTTGCCTTTTGTATTTGATGGTGCAGAACATAGCAGACTCGTTCCTGGATAACGAGATGCCTCTGGACTCCTTCATCGACGACTACCAGAGCAAGAGGAAGCTGGCGCACCTGCGACGCGTGAAAATCGACAAGCTACGGGAGATGGTTCTGAAGGGCCCCTCCGCCTCTCTGCCCCCGAGCTCCGCCACACACACTCCCACACAGCCCCTGGCCCCAGAGCCCTCCTCCCCCTTCCTCGGTTACACCAACGGCTCCCCTGTGCCCCTCCCTAGACGGGGCGCCCTGCCCAACCCCCCGCCGCCAGCCCAGATGGGCCCTCAGCTGCCGTACCCCATGGCCCCGTACCCCATGCCAAGCTACCCCAGCCCCGTGTTCCAACCATACCCAGCATCACACCCACAGAGGCCCACTCCAGGCTTGCCACCCAGGACTGGCTTTATACTGCAGTGAGGTGGAGGAAGGGCGGTCTCCTGCTGCAACCCTGTATTTCAGAAATACATAACTGAAGCATATGTCAGAAAGCACTTTGATGGAACATATTATGTACTCTTCTTGGGGAGGTTTAGGGGGTGGGGGATTATGGTGTTTTAATAATGTCGTCACTACAAAGATTTTTTCTTTTCATCTAGCTAGCCATCTATCCTGTGTCAGTGATGAAGGCGTAAATTGAATTGAATGAAGTTGAGTAAGATCTTTATCCCTCTTTTATGGAAGACAAAAGGATTCACCCGTTAACAGGATTATCTTGATCATTTTGATCTGAATGCATTGTTAACAGCATGAAAAAATAGGTAAGATGTATGTTTTGGGTTTTTTTGTTCTCTTAAAATAACTCCAATGACTGACTAGCTTGAAAGTGATTGCTTGGTGTTGCTCCTTCAGTTGTGACTTGTTTATGCAAACTGAAATGTTAAACTGTGTTCTTTGGTATTCACAGAGAAACTGTTTCCTCTCATTACGAGATTTACACTTTTTGTTTTTACTGGAAGGTTGGATTATTTACTAGTCCCCCCCCTTCTTTTGCTCTTAGTTTAGTTATGCCATACAAGCATAAGAAATGTAGAAACAGCCAACAGATTTATAACTGGACCTACTGTATGTTAAAATGAAGGTGCTCAATTGATCATCCTAGACTCATAGGATAATTAGATATCATTGCCATAGAAACCTCATAATTTTTTTAACATAGGAAAAACTGTGATACATCACAGCAATATTATAACTCAGTGAATACATGAACTAAATTTGATTAGTTAGTTGATACTCCTCAATCTTGTATACCTTGACACTCCTACCTGGATGTTAGTAATGACTCGACTATCTTTATGCTCAAAAAGAACGCTGTTCAGTTTGAGTTTAAACGATGTTTACATCATATACTGAACTGTAGGCCTAGAACCACTGGCGGTTATGGCATTATTTTATAGTCAGAAAATGATTTTACAACTAATTAGAAATTCTTGTTTACCTTGTGAGTTACTTCAGGCTAAGATATAATCACAAGTCAGTAAAACAGAATGATGTGCCTTGTAGTTCAGTTTAAGTGTGTGGGATAATTAATTACAAGAGAAATCTGTAAAATGGTCCGTGCCCATTTTGTATTTCTGTTGAAGAAACTGCTGGTGCTTTTCAGTTACAGGAACTCTTTATTTTCTGTAAATACAGGCAACCCATGCCCTAGTAGAGGATGTCAGGTCCAATGATCTACAAAGCCTTCTGCAGCTCGTTTCATTCTGTAACATAGTTCCTCTGCACTCCCTATGTGAAGACTATAATAATGAAGTGAAAACGGGTGGTGGACTGTGCTAGTTACCTCCTATTTTTACTGCTAATCAATAAAAAAGCATTTTATAAAGTCCTTTGTCATCATTTGTGTTACTTGGATGAATATATGCATGACAGACCGTAGTTTAGCCAGTGGTTTGTTCCCCTCTACTGGACATTTGAACTTTGACCTTGGATACTTAGAACAAAAACATCTGGCACACATTTACCGTATGGGGTGATGTTGCATAAGATAAACACATTAATCTAAATTAAGTTATTCCTTTTTACATTTGTTTTTCTACAATCTTAGATGGTTACATTTTATCCAATGTATATAAAACCTCAAAAGCAAGAAATACTATTTATGACCATGCTTTATTGAAACGTGTTTAAATGTCATATAACAAGTAACCAAGAGACGAGATGAAAATCAAAGAAATTTATTGACAGAATATGATTGCAGGAGTGATAAGTGTGTTTAATACTCCTCTCCTTCCTCAGCCTCTCCCTCCACAGAGTCGACGCCAACCTCCTCGTAGTCCTTCTCCAGCGCAGCCAGATCCTCACGGGCCTCAGAGAACTCTCCCTCCTCCATGCCCTCTCCCACGTACCAGTGCACGAAGGCGCGCTTTGCGTACATCAGGTCGAACTTGTGGTCCAGACGGGCCCAGGCCTCGGCAATGGCAGTGGTGTTGCTCAACATGCATACGGCCCTCTGCACCTTGGCCAGGTCACCACCAGGCACCACAGTGGGAGGCTGGTAGTTGATGCCCACCTGTAAATGTGATCAGTGAAAAACAATCAGCACACACTTGATGCAACAGTTGTGGCATTTAAAAACCAAAACAAATCTTTAACTGTGTGAGGGTGAGGGGTTACCTTGAAGCCAGTGGGGCACCAGTCCACAAACTGGATGGTCCTCTTAGTTTTGATGGTGGCGATGGCGGCGTTGACGTCCTTGGGCACCACATCTCCACGATACAGCATGCAGCAGGCCATGTACTTGCCATGACGAGGGTCACACTTCACCATCTGGTTGGCTGGCTCAAAGCAAGCGTTGGTGATCTCTGCCACAGACAACTGCTCATGGTAGGCCTTCTCAGCAGAGATGACAGGCGCATAGGTGACCAGGGGGAAGTGGATGCGGGGGTAGGGCACCAGGTTGGTCTGGAACTCCGTCAGGTCCACATTCAGGGCACCATCGAAGCGAAGAGATGCGGTGATGGAGGAGACGATCTGGCCGATCAGCCTGTTCAGGTTGGTGTAGGTGGGGCGCTCAATGTCCAGGTTACGTCTGCAGATGTCATAAATGGCCTCATTGTCCACCATGAAGGCACAGTCTGAGTGCTCCAGGGTGGTGTGGGTGGTTAGGATGGAGTTGTAGGGCTCCACAACAGCTGTAGAAACCTGAAAAATGATGGATGAGTGGAGACAACAGTGAGCAGTATGAATTCACAGTACAAATCTTCATAATCATAAATAACCTTAACAATCATCTACTGTAAATCAACTACATTAATATTATACAAGATTAAAAAAATGACTGTGAAAAGTATTGTGAATATGTTACTTTTCACTCAAGCATGTTGTAATAACATTCTAAAAACATTGCAAATCGTTTAAGCGTGTGGCAAGTTCATCCTACCTGGGGAGCAGGATAAATGGCAAACTCAAGTTTGGACTTCTTGCCATAATCCACAGACAACCTTTCCATCAGTAAAGAGGCAAAGCCAGATCCAGTCCCACCACCAAAGCTGTGGAAGATGAGGAAGCCCTGGAGTCCAGTACACTGATCAGACTGTAGGATGACAAATCACTGAAGAGAGTGAGCAAATAACTTCAAATGACAATTCACAGAATTCGATTCAGAATATCTCATATCTTACCAGTTTACGGACACGGTCCAGCACCAGGTCGACGATTTCTTTACCAATGGTGTAGTGGCCTCTGGCATAGTTGTTAGCAGCATCCTCCTTCCCTGTGATGAGCTGCTCAGGATGAAACAGCTGACGGTAGGTGCCAGTGCGCACCTCATCTGCAAACACACATCCACTTTAAATCCAGCAATTCTGTACTGAACAATCTATTCTAGCTTTTCTAGACCTTGCTTTGAAATGTTGAAACTATTTCTTACCTACAACAGTTGGCTCAAGGTCAACAAAAACAGCTCGGGGCACATGCTTTCCTGCTCCAGTCTCACTGAAGAAGGTGTTGAATGAATCGTCTCCTCCTCCGATGGTTTTATCGCTAGGCATTTGGCCATCTGGCTGGATCCCATGCTCCAGACAGTAGAGCTCCCAGCATGCGTTCCCAATCTGAACTCCAGCCTGACCCACGTGGATAGAGATGCACTCACGCTGCAAAAAAAAGTAAACTGTTGTTCAAGTTACAGACATCAATACTAAAAAAAAAAAAAAAAGTAACGTTAATGCAAAATAAATAAATAAATAAATTTATAAGTTGTACTACTAACAGTTACAGATAGTCGGTTAACTTGTTGTGCTACATTAGCTTGGCTAATTATGGCGACAGTTGACGTTCAACATTTAGGCTAACGTTAGCTAATCACTTAACTAGCTAACTTAGCTTAGCTATCTTTACATTAACTTTAGAGGTCATGACACTTAACATTCATTCATTCCAACAAAAGTCTATATGGAAAATTGATAACTTACCATTTTGTTTTGTTATATATTTCAACACAATGATAACAGCAAAAGCAAAACTTTGAAACTTATTTTCTCCTCTATTTCTTTGGCTTTGCAACGCTCAGTAGTTGACTGCCAAAATAACTGAAATTTCAACGTGTGCAAAGTTTATATATGACAGGCAAGTTATAGACCCACCCATCTTGTATCTGATTGGTTGTGTATTCATAAAATGCTTTCAAATAACCTGTCAATCATATTATGCCATTCTGGATTGGATGAGTATCAAATTTCAAATGTAAATGTTTCAACTGCCAACTATCCAGTTTGATTTGATTTGATTTTTTTTTTTTTTTTTTTTAAATAGCTAGCTCTAGCTGCTAATATTAGCTAGCTTAGCTCAAGGGATTATAAGCTAACATAGCTGGATGTTGTTAACTAGTTGATTAATTAAGTAGGCTGGGATTGGGAACCTTACCAGGACACATTAATAATGGTAAGTCCACATTTATACCCATAATACATATATTCAGATATTAGGTGTTTAATATAAACCCAAGCAGTTGGGGGTTGGTGGTTGCCCTTGAATGGTTGACCCTTGAACATGGGTCCACCATAACTTAACCTTACCCTCACAAACAATGTTAAACATACCTGTTATGTATTTGATAAGATACATTTACATATAGTAATATTTAATTACTTTGATGCTCTGTTTTTCTGTAATCTATGCTTTGGCAACACTATTTCCTTTTAATTTTTAAATTGCCATACCAGTAACTAACAGTAGTTAGCTACTGTTAACTCTTGACTGGTAACGTAAAACATCATGGTGCTAGCTGCTAATGTAATAAATTAGTTCTAGCCCAGTACAGTGGACCTGATTGCTTTCTAGATGCCTCATTATTTTTCCTTCAGTGTTAATTCGAGCAGTTAATATGTATCGATTGATAGATTTCTTTGTCCAATATTTCTTACCTCTGTCAGACTTTAGAGAAGTAATTTCAAAACATTGTATTTGTAACGTTAGAGCAGGCTGTCTATTAAAGACGTTTATGAAATTGTACTATGCACTAAGAACACATGGTTTTTTTTAGTTGCTCTGTGCAAGGAAAGGAATGAACTCTATGAGCCCTTTATTGTGTTTGCTTTCACTGAGTGCGGGCTTGTCATCCACCTGCCTGCATGCGCTAGAAACCCATTTGTCTGTGGAGTCCTGCTTGGGTTTCGAAATCCCAGAGGAGACACAAGTTTCACATGCTGACATATGTACTCGTCCGTTGGTAGGGAGAACGAAGACACAGCCCGCCCCTGAATCACAGCCGTAATCCTCTCGGGGACTTCATTGGCGCGGTCACTAAGCAGGAGCGCACCTGTGAGCTTCCTCGCAACAACAGAACCATGAGCGGACGCGTCGGCGACCTCAGCCCGAAACAGGCTGAAGTTTTGCAAGAGGTGAGCTGAATTTTATGCAAACTAGTATTTTTTCGGGCCGATCTGCATTCATCAAGTCGTGGCTAATAAGACTTTGTTGCCTACCATCTTGGGCTGTGCTTTGTATTGTAATAGTAGCCTAAATGTTGGATGAAACTTTCATTATCTAATTTCTTGTTCGATGCTTTGCTTAATAAGTTTCGGGAAAGAGTTCAGGACATACTTCCCCAGCTGCCTTCCCAAAGCGACCACTACCTCCTGCGCTGGCTTAGAGGTGAGACTGAATGAAAGGGATTTGTAAATGAATAGCTTAGGCTACATTAGGTCTGGTTGTATGTCTCTTTATTCTTTATTCTTTCTATAAGGAAAAAGATCAATGGTCTTTACCACTTTTCCACACATCTGAGATTTCTCCTGATGGACCAAGCGTGCTACAACCTGATACCCTTTGCATGTGTGTATTTCCATTTGTTGACCACAATGAAACTGGGTGTGGCAGTGTCCAATAAATCGTCAACTGGTTTCTCTAGATTGAGCCCACGTTTCGTTTTGGGACTGACGGTTTTATTGCCATAAAGAAGATGCAGTATATGAGAATAACCTACTTCTGACTTAGTTTAGCTGCTTCACTCATGCCAAACCGACATACCAGTGGCAATTCCTTACAAAATACCTTGATTCATGAAGCACAACATTTAGGAATTGCGTCTTTGAAAGTACCTTGGTACTTTACCAAATTTACCAAATGAGTCATATACAATAATCTCTGTGTTTGACTTAAGTGTAGAACTCTCTCGAGGCTTTCACCCTGTTGCCATGTGGTCACCCGTCCTTGTAATCTCCTTCTGAGCATCTCAGAGACACTTACATTTCAGATTAATAAAGGACAGATAATTCTCTGTGCTCTGCATGCAGCGTGTCTATGCATGCAAGACATGAGGGGAAAAGTATAGAATAGTTTTCAGACTGTCACCAATAGGCTGATTGTGTGTTTAATGTATATTATAAACCCCATCCTGCATTTATAGTTTTTTTTTTTTTAGACATAAACAACTTTAGCTTGATTTTATGCATTCTCATGCTGTCAGGTTCCAGTGGATGCACTAAGACCATCATTCTGGTTATTGACTTTTGTGTAGCTCAAAGTTCAGGCAGTATTTTGTTATTGCAAACATTTACATGCACTTTCACCTGTTTATACATTGTTCTTGCACAAAATATTGATCTGGCAGCCTCTGGCCTACATTTGTAAACAAGGAACAAGGAATTTTCTGAAGTTTTATATACCTACCATTTACTGAAGAAAAAAATATATGCTATGCTAATATTGTATATTTATATCTTGTATATCTAATATTGCAATATTTTTGCAGTTGTGGCAGCATACTTTAAATCTGCTTTGAATCTTACTTGTTTATCTTTACGTTGAATTGCAGCCAGGACATTCAACATAGAAAAGTCTGAGAATATGCTGAGAAAGGTAATCTCTCTCTAAATGATATATATTCTTCACACCTTAAATGCGCAAATAAATAAACAAATTCTTGTTCAAATGATCAATTATCACAACTGTTATCAAAACACAGCTTAAACAGCACTGTCACAGTGTTTATAGTTTGACAGGCCATGTCTCATTGAATCTGCTCTTTGTCTGTTTGATTAGCATGTGGAGTTTCGCAAGCATATGAAAGCAGACACGATTATTGAAGACTGGCAGCCTCCTGAGGTGAGTGAGTTATGGCTCTAGTAGGTCAGACATCCTGTGAATGAGTGTGAATATTATTAACATAGTAAACACTACCTCAAGTGTGCGCTCTTTCTTAATGTAATGCAAAGCAGATCTGCAGATATTAAGATGGCACCCATGTTCGTGCCCCCAGAGTGTAGCACTGTAGCTGTTGGCTGCAGCAATTATTTATTTTTTTGTGTGTATAGACTGTACTCATGACCTTGAGAAACAGATCTATGTGAAACATCACTGGAATTCTCTGTTAATTAGAGTTGAGTGCACCTGCTTTTTTTTAATTGTATTACTATGCTCACAGAGTGCCTTATGATCTCTGTAGGTGATCGAGAAATACGTATCAGGAGGAATGTGTGGCTTTGACAAGGATGGAAATCCGATCTGGTACGACGTCATTGGCCCACTGGACCCAAAGGGTCTGCTAATGTCCATCACAAAGCAGGACTTCCTGAGGACCAAGGTGCGGGACACAGAGAAGATGCGGAAGGTGTGTGAACAGCAGTCTGCAAAGGTACGAGTTCTGCTTCACAGGCTAACCCCCTCAGAAACAAGTCAGGGGACCCTACTTTAAATCATGGGCAAAGTGCAACATCTAACTAATGGCTATTTTAATAACTAGGCAAAAACAATTGGCTAATTTAACACCAAAGGCAAGACTTAATGTGCAAATATTCATGAGTCAGCTTAACACCAAAGGCAAGACCTTATGTGCAAATATGCATGAGTCAGCTCAATGTTCCCACATGCAACACAATAGATGTAGTTTATACATTACATTTAGCAGACACTTTTTGTCCATAGTGACTTATAAATGTCAACTCTATTACAAGGGATTACATTGTCCCGGGAGCAACTTGGCATTAAGTGCCTTGCTCAAGGGCACAACAGTGGAAGCCTGGAATTAAACCACAACTTTCAGGCTATTGCACGCTAGCCCAGCTCCTTAACCACTACACTACCACTGCCCTTATACACAAGAACTTTGCTTGTTGACAGACTTTGCACTTTGCCCGCCATCATGGCATCCATGTTGGCTCCTCATGCAGCTCAGTGTCTGTGTTCTCCCTCATAGCTGGGTACGCATATTGAGTCCATCACCCTGATCTACGACTGCGAGGGACTGGGAATGAAGCACCTGTGGAAGCCTGCCATAGAGGCCTACGGGGATGTAAGCACAGCTTTTACACATTAGGCCTGATGGGGTGCAGAGGGGGATCGATCAGTCAACTAGTTCTTTGCATGAAATAAGGACCATCCACTAGACTGTTCTGAGTGTAGTGGATTCAGACTTCATTTTACAGGAATCCCATTGGTCCTTGAAGTTCTTGAAAGCCTTCAAATGTTTTTGGAAATAGACATACAAATAGACATGGATCATTGACAGTGCTAGAATTTATATATTTTGTGTTAGAAAAGGCGAGATAACAAAAAGCCTACCATCACTGTTATAAAGCACATTTGAAGATTATTGGGAATCGCTCACACGTTTAAGTCTCTCTCGCTCTTGTTTTAATTGTTGTCTGTAAGCTTCCATAATCCTCGATAGTTCTCATGACAACAATATTACTGCCTTCAAAATACACCCAATGTTATTGTTGCTTTAATTTGATATAAATACATAAAATGCCCTAATACATTTTATGCCTTTTTAATATGCTATTTTGTCAGAGATATTTTGTGCTACACAGATTACGGTAATATGCTATGGCTATTACAGATCTGGATTTGCTCATGTAATGTTCTTTATATAAATATATGCTTATGCTGCTTTTTTTACAGATCCTTTCAATGTTTGAAGAGAACTATCCAGAGAACCTTAAAAGGGTTTTTCTCATCAAGGGTAAGCATGTTTATGCTGCAAGTGTGATCAAAGTGTGTGCAAAGCCGATCAAAGCTATTTTAAATTCAAAATGTGCCTCTCTGCAGCACCCAAACTTTTCCCACTTGCTTTCAACCTTGTGAAACCTTTCTTGTGTGAGGACACCCGACGCAAGATTGTTGTGCTTGGAGGTAAGGCACCTCTCTCAATTGTAAATCTCATAATAATCATCATAAAACTCTCCTTCTCTATTGCTAAGAATTGCAGTGTTTTTCAAGGCACCCAAAGCATTTTACAGTGAAGGGGGAACCTCACCTTAAACATATCCTTTCACTCACTCTTTTAAGAGCTCATGTATCATTTGGTTAAACGATCTCTTTGCCTGTAGGCAACTGGAAGGATGTGTTGAGGACTTACATTGATGAGGATCAGCTTCCTGTAGCCTATGGAGGCTCATTGACAGACCCTGATGGAGACCCGACGTGTAAGTCCAAGGTGAGCAGCAGTAGAATCAGAACACAGAATTGAGGTTCACGTTCCGTGTCTCCAACACTTCATGTGTGCTGTGGACTCAGGTGTGACACACCTCCTGTTTTGTGTTTGTACTAGATTAAATATGGCGGTGTGGTCCCCAGGTCCTACTACGTGCAGGACTCCATAAAAGTGCAGTATGACCAGACTGTGTCCATCAGTCGATGTTCTTCCTTTCAAGTGGAGAGCGAGGTCTTCTGCGCAAACAGCATGCTCAGGTGAGCAGCCATTTACAATTAGGCACTGGACTTCAAAGCGAGTCAAGATTTAATGTTCATTTATTAATGTTTGATACGGCAGGGTACATCAATATTAAAGGGGAACTTGGCAACTATTTCAACTTAATAAACCCATTTAGAAGTCATGTAGATGGTTAAATGGTCTGTTCCGGTAAAAATCGTGACTTTCCCTTGCAACATTGGGACTACCGTCCCCCCATTTTGCTGGCTTGTAAACAAATCCATGTGCTTTATAGTTACTTTTTTCCAAAGTTTGAAATAGCATAATGCACAACTTCTTCAGCAGAGGATACTGTAGCTAATCCTGCCAAGTTTCCCTTTAAAACACAGTTTTGAATCGCATCGAATATTACACTGCCGTTGAACGCTAAGATGGTACCCAGTTAGACTACAAGGGTCATGATCCTACCCGATCAACAACGTTACATAGTGCAATATCAAGCATTCCTGATGCATATTGTCAATGTCAGAGACTTCATTTTTTGTATTGGAAGTCAGTGTAGCATGAGCAGAATGAGTTTGAAGCCGTTAATTTAAGGTAAAACAATTGCACTGTGTTCCTTTAATACCTCAGTTTATCTCAAATGAAGTCATTGAGCACTTAGCTTAGCTTAGCTCAGTGGACCTATACAGTAGGAATAGGTTGTTGGTTCAAAGCTTTAAACCCCAGTGTGTACACTTGACGTTGCCTATAGAGACCATTTCAGTCTGTTCCCAGAGGGTTTCCAGTCGACAAATACTGTAAAATTAAAATGAATTGGACTTTAGCCTAATGCTCTACAAAATGTCAACTTTAAAACGTTTTTTTTTTTTTTTTTTTGTCTCCAAATTACCAATGTTGTTTTCTGTGCCACTGGGCTTTTCTGGGCTTAGGAACACACATGTTTGTTTACGCAGTTGAAAAGGTCTACTGTGTCCTTGGACAAGGCACTCTATCTAGGTCTCAGTTCACCCATCTACAAATGGATACCGGTTTCAGCCGGTAGGTTCAGCCGAGGTATAACCTGCGATGGACCAATGTCATATGGGGGAGTCCATGACTCATTTGCTTGCACCATTGAAACGTGGTGTAAGCGCCAGCCTCAGTAATCTTCATGGCTAGGACAGGTGTAAGCGCCAGCCTCAGTAGTCTTCGTGGCTAGGACAGGTGTAAGCGCCAGCCTCAGTAGCCTTCGTGGCTAGGACAGTTGTAAGCGCCAGCCTCAGTAGTCTTCGCGGCTAGGACAGGTGTAAGCGCCAGCCTCAGTAGTCTTCGCGGCTAGGACAGGTGTAAGCGCCAGCCTCAGTAGTCTTCGCGGCTAGGACAGGTGTAAGCGCCAGCCTCAGTAGTCTTCATGGCTAGGACAGGTGTAAGCGCCAGATGTTTGTTATTATTGTATTGTCTCCAGACATTTTAAGCATTTTTCTTAGAACTGTTTTGTTTGCCCACTTAAGTGAGAAATGAAAGGGCTTTCAAATTATTATTCAAATCACAAAAATCATGTATTTGTTGTGGACCACATTTTGCACTAGTTAGTGTCATGATTGAAATATTGAGCAGGAGTTTTTTCTGTGGATTGTATGTCTACCTCTCCTTAGAACCTTCTGTCTGTACTGATTCGTATTATCTGTTGGTGTTCCCCTGGTTGCCTCTCTGAAAGGTGGCAGTTTGCTAGTGAGAGTGCAGACATTGGCTTTGGTGTGTTTCTGAAGACGAAGGGCTCGGACTCACAGAAGGTGGCGGACTTGACCGAGGTTCTGCCCAGCGAGCGCTACAACTCCCATTTCGTGCCTGAGGATGGATCCCTCACCTGTGCAGAGCCTGGAGTGTGTAAGTGAGAGTCTACCACACACACACACACACAAACACACCCACACCCACACAAACACACACACACACACACACACACACACACACACACACACACACACACACACACACACACCTGTGGTCACTCTGAGGGCAGTGCTTATAACTCAGTGCTCACTGTGCTTCATATACATTATCTTCAGATGTTTGTCATAAGATCCTATGTCTGAGTTACAGTACTCATTAGCATTTACTATTTGGATCTTCAAAAAGCAAAAAGCGGCTCAAGACTCATCTGTTTACCTTGTTTCTCACTAATTAATTCTTACAGTCACAGTTTTTGAATGTTTATGTTTATTATTATTCTGTTATTAGTCTATATCTAATATATGTATTTTTATTTGTATATTTTTGTTTATCTAAATATTTGTGTATTTAGGCTATATGACTTTAGTTTAAATAATATTCATATTAATGTAATGTTTATTGATATGATTGTAAGTTCATTTAAATGTCAGTTTCTGTTTATGAAAAAGATGTTGTTGAAGCATTGCCATACAGACACATTGAATGTATTCCTACAACACAACAGCAGTTTATAAGCAAAATCGTATCATCTACTGATGCCAGGCCTTGCCGTTTTTGGCCGCGGGACCCCCTATCAAGTTCACCATGTGGAATTCCCACTTTCCTCGATCATTCATGGGATAGGAGCTTGTAATTATGATATCTGTGACAGCACGTAAAGGCTAGCCTGGAAAATCCAGACCCTGATCATCTAGAAAGATTATAAGGGTCTGGCCACGAATAATGAAAATGGTCCGACTCAAGGGGCGGCACCAGGCATCCATTTGAAAATCTCACTGCACACAATTGGATAACACTATGACCAATGTTTACTGACTGATTCCGGACTTTGGCACAATTGGATAACACTACGACCAATGTTTACTGACTGATTCGTTGCAGCGCTGTCGTCATCTGTTTAGCTCGCCTCATGGCCTTCCTATATCAGATACACCGATATGATTGGTCCCTCGCGATGCAAGGGGTAAAAGGAACGTGCATCATTATTCATTGCCAGAGTGTCTCGCAGAGACAATTCAAATTGTGCTTTCGCGAGAACTCTGGATTTCCAGGGTATGTAAAGGCTGCAGCACAGTCATAATATATCAGACTGGATGTGAAGCAGATTTTAAAATCCATGTTTGATCACTGCAGGAGGATCAAACATGGATTTTTTGGCCTGGTAGATGCACTTGCAAATGTCTTTTTCATCTTATACATACAGTTTGGGAACACACATTGTCTGTCATCTGTATACTGGGTATTCGTAACATATGTATATTTGTATGATGTAATAAAATGTATGTATTGTGTTATTTCCACACTTAGATGTTCTACGCTTCGACAACACCTACAGCTTGCTTCAGTCCAAGAAAGTGAGCTTCAGTGTAGAGGTCCTGACCCCAGAGGGTGATCCCCAGCCCCACAGCCGCACACTGGAGTAGGGACGCATCGTGCCGCAATGCACCGCACCGCACTGCGCCGGGCCTACTTGGCCACTTCACCAGCTTTAGGAGATAGTGTTATAATTCATAAGACAGTCCCTCCAGGATTTCGCAAGGATTTTTTGTGATTGTTGTGATCTAAAATGCCTGATTTCGCGACAACTTTTCTAAAAAATTGCGATGGAAGTTGCGGTGTTTTTAGCTGTTTGTTGCGAAGAAATTGCGAGAGGTAGTGAAAATTGCAAAAATAGTTACGATTTTTTTTTTATTATTTTTTTAATTGAGGGTAATTAAGGTTAGTAAGACCAAAATTACACTGATCATCTTGATGCTTATTAAAAAGGATAAGTAAAGGTAAATAGTAAGGGTTACAGAAAATCAAAGTAGGCCTACTTTATTTGCGTAAAAATTTTGACTGGGGTAATTCACAAAGCAGTATAACCTTTTATAGAACTGTCCAGAAAAGACAGCCCCCTAAAGAGATGGCATCATGTCATATGTTTCAATACATTATGTTGTAATTCAATACATTATGTTGTAATTCATATTATGCTGTAATTCATATCTTTTTAATAATTCATATTCTGTGACTTGCATAATTACTAACAGCCAACTAGTATCTAGTAATTTCCTATTGATTTAAACTATTAGACTACACTTTTCTTTAATGTTATTACATTGGTGGTGTGTAAGTCTGCCTGCCACTTTAAGGACGTTAGAGTAGCGTAATAACATTTTTAAGTGGATTGGAACGCTCGCATCTCACTGTGTTCGGCTACGACTGGAAATAACTTTTTCCTTAGTGCATTACAATATGTGGATGGAATTCGGGATGTTTTCTATGTCATTAGTTAAAATAAATGTTAAAAAATAACTCGTATGAAATCATTCTTGGATCATAGAAAAGGTACATTTCTTACAATGTTATTAATTTCTATGATTATGGTAGCACTACACAAACTGAGCCCACAAGCTAGCAAACATGACATGAGCTAAAAGGACATCTCCAGGTGTAAACGTTTGCCAATGGGTTGCATATTGTAGCTACTCAAATGTCAGTAAACCAAGTAGGCCTTAATTAACTTACTTTCATAGCCTAGGCAGGTTAGCAACACCAGGTTGAGAGATGCAAGTAAAGCAGATCATTAACGTTAGCCTTCCATTTATTGTCATCAAAACTGCAGAGGAGTGAACAAGTTATAGGGCAGTCTCTGGTGTCTGCAGAAGTGAGTGTGGCATCTGACTCAATATTCTGCGCGAGGGACTGTTGTGGTAGGTGAAATTTCACCGGGAAACCATGATGATTGGTCAAATTTGCGAAAAAGTTCCAGTTTTGGACAAAATTGCGAGGTCGCCCAGAATTCACGAGGATTTGCTGAATTTGCGTTAATTGTTGCGATCGCAACATCGCGAATTCCTGGAGGGACTGAAAAGAGGACACATTTCTGAGCGTATAGACGTCTCAGGGAAATGTAGTCAAGCATTTACAAATAATTTTGATCTCTGTCATATAAGTATGTGGAGTCATTATTCTCAATCATGATATCATGAAGACGGAGATGTTTAAAACAAATAGGGAGACTGCGCTTCATACACATTCCAGTTTGAGAGGACAGTTTCAAATGTATCAATCACAAAGTTCTTGTGGTGTGCAAATCACACATAATTGTATGTCATTTTTATTTAATTACACCCTTTAATCATTGATGTTACAGGTTATTGGATTTGACTGTATATACGGAATTATTTAATCATGGTTCCCAAAAAAATATAGGGTATGAATCCTGCAGTACAGTGCTATTTCTGTTTATCACCGCTAGATGGCAGCCTCTTACAACTGAAAATACAAGCTCTAACAGTTTGGTCATTTATTTTTGTAATCAGGTGAAAATAAAAACATCTGTCGAAGAAATCATCATGCTTTGTTGTTTGTGTACCTTTAAATTCAACATTTAACTTTAAATGTATTTGAAATAATTCTATTATGAGTCAGATATATAGGCTAGTGGTGTTATGTGGTCTAACTGAACATGAAGGGTAATATTACATATCTGCGTAAAGTTACTGGAGCTGTAGCATGACCTAGGGACATCTGAAACTGCCGTGTCGTTTCACCTGTACCGCCTTTCCGAGAAAGACCGACGGCGCCTGACCTGCTGCCCGACCCCGGGAAGCCGGGGAAGCAGAGATGCTGACAGGACTCTGCGGCTGAGTAGGCTCGGCTATGCCATGCACGCCATGTGAGTTTACATAACAGCTGTTACATTACAATAGGCTCATAAGCCAATAGCAGCAGCTGGTATGCATTCTCTTTTTTGCCTCCAGAGCGCCAAGTTTCCCCGGGTCTGTTAATGAACGGATTTGGATGAGATTTATTGTCAGGTTTGAAAATACAGGATTGAATTGCGATTGCAAATTAGGTGTAATGGTGCATTTGTTCTTCTTTTTATCAGAGCTTTAGCCGAGGAAAAAACAGGAGTATATTAAAGAAGATTCCTTTAGTCTATTAGCCGACTGGTGCATCAGCTATGTGGACTTCATCTTGGTGACCTCTGGGATGACCTTGTTCAAGGACTATGAGGAATTCTCACAATGTCGCCATGTAACTCTTCCCTTAGACTAGACAAATCCAGGACATCGGGCAGTTTTAAATGCAAGGTCAGGAAAATATGACAGGTGTCCACTCCTAGTAGTCGATGCCACCGAGTAACCGTCCACCCGGGAGGCGTTGCTGCAGAATTTATTATGGTAATGAATGTTAATGAGGGGGGCGGGATGCGACAAGTGAGTAAGTGACGTCACCCGCTGCCCGCAGAGAGTGAAACAAACATGGCGACAGACTGGAGTGGACAGGGACACATTATAACTTTAATCGTTTTTCTTTGGAGCGCCGTTGGTGGACGTACAGAGACAGCGAGTGTAATCGGGACCCAAGTGTTGGGCATGCGGCTGGAGAGGAGTGATAAACCGTCCACGACAACAGAAGATGGGGTCATTCAGGTAACAGAAGAGAGCACTGTCCAGCTCAGGTTTTATGGGGTGCAGTTCAACTCGGACTCCTCGTCAGAGATAAGGTTCATGGAACACGGGGAGGGTGAGGATGAGAAATATTATAACGGCGATGCTAACAGGACTTGTACTGATTTCACCAAAGATTTCACCATCAGTAGCTTCATGAATGTCAGCAGCAGAGGTACATCAGGGATGGTGAGCATCAACATCAAACCGCTCCGCAAGACCGAAAGCGAGAAAGATTATAGCCTCTGCGTGAGGGACGGTCCGGGGGACAAGTGGATCCTGTTGGGGGACAACGAGGGCAGGGTTCGGGTGGTTGAGGAGAAGAAGGCATTCTTGCCACTGTGGTGCGAGGTAATCCTTGTCTCCACTCTGTTAGTACTGTCCGGTCTATTCAGCGGGCTTAATCTCGGACTAATGGCTCTTGATCCTATGGAACTTCGTATCGTCCAAAGTTGTGGTACCGAGAAAGAGAGAAGGGATGCTCGCAAAATCGAGCCTATTCGCAGGAAAGGAAACTACCTGCTGTGTTCACTTTTGCTCGGCAATGTGCTTGTCAACACCACCTTGACCATTATGTTGGACGAATTGATCGGTTCGGGACTTGGGGCAGTGGCCGCCTCCACTGTGGGTATTGTAATTTTTGGTGAGATAGTTCCCCAGGCTCTCTGCTCCCGTCACGGTTTAGCAGTGGGGGCTAACACCATACAGTTGACCAAATTCTTTATGTTTGCCACCTTCCCGTTATCTTACCCCATCAGTAGGCTCTTAGATTGTGTCCTGGGCCAGGAGATGGGAAATGTGTACAACCGAGAGAAACTGGTGGAGATGCTGAAAGTAACTGAGCCTTACAACGACCTGGTGAAAGAGGAGCTCAACATGATCCAGGGAGCATTAGAGCTGAGGACCAAAACTGTGGAGGACGTGATGACCCCTATCGCCAACTGTTTCATGATCCACACGGACGCAATCCTGGACTTCAACACTATGTCGGACATAATGGAAAGTGGCTACACTCGCATACCGGTGTATGAGGACGAGCGCTCAAACATTGTTGACATTCTGTATGTCAAGGATTTGGCATTTGTGGATCCAGATGACTGCACCACGCTCAAAACTGTCACCAAGTTCTACAACCACCCTGTCCACTTTGTCTTCCATGACACTAAGTTGGACGCCATGCTGGAGGAGTTCAAGAAAGGTCAGTGCATGTTTAAGAGGAAGGGAGGTATGGCGACCCTAGGGGGTGGCTGACCACAACAGGAATGATGCACTGTTTTTTATCATACCTACCTGTCATGCATATAAATACAAAGTAACAACAGTTGTAATACCTATTTGCATAATAAAAATAGCACCACACAGGATAGCAGCTGTTCATAATGTCTTTGTTCAAGCCAGGAAAGACATTTCATTGATGCCTCCTCCTCCCAGTCATGTCTGTCCTGGTGCACATGTAAAAGGATCTCCAGAGACGGGGAGGCAGCTGTCAGTTTTTAGCCCTAGCGACAGAGAGTCTGAGATCTTGTGTATGTGACGTGCGAAGATCAACCCAATGATGTAGTATTTTTGCAGACATTTTTTCATATGCTTTTCTTAAAGAGAGTGTCCATTGATGTATTTAAAAAAAGAGTCTGTATTGTAAAGTGCCTTCTCCTGTCTCTGGTGCTGCAGTGGGTGAGGGAGAGAAGTGGAGAGGAGTGTTGGGCCCTCTCTGTGCAGTGGAGCTCTTGGCTGCAGCACACAACATCAGACTTGTTGTTTTGACACTATGGATTACATGTGTTTGGAACTTGGCTGCCATGGTACTAATTTTTCACACACACACACTCTCTCTCTCTCTCTCTCTCTCAAATGATAATATAGACAGCCCCCAGTGACCGCAGGCAGTGTATTGATGAGTGGAAAGGTGGTGTGGGTGTGTGTATGTGCGTTACCCAGCAGTGTGTTGTCCGCTTGTGGTTGTCGTGACAGTGTCTGGGCCAATCAGGACGTACCTCTCTCCGGTGGCGGGATTCAGTGGACAGAGAGGTCACGCACCACGCAGACATGCCCCCACCACACCATGATGACACACACACACACAAACACACACACACACACACACACACAGCCATAGCCATGCCCCCACCAAGATGACTTGTCCACTTCCTGTTAGCACCCGGAGGACAGTAGCAGGCTGTAGGACACTTTAGAGTCTGAGCACAGCGCCTCATACTCAGCTAGTCGCTCTCCTTTGACTTTGACTGTTGCGTGTGTGCATGTCATTTTTGACTTCAAAGAAAGTGATTAATAATGGCCAAAGGCTGGTGGCTGAGCGGATGCGCAAGGACAGGCCAGGACAGTTATATTATAGGGTGCAGAGATTTAGAGATGGCTATCTGATAGGCTAACATAGAGACCCAATGGGTTAGCAATTAACTTAATGACCAAAATCATTAGCAGGCTAATCGGTGCAGTTAGTGGACGTGGTTTCTATTATGGATGTGGTTTGTGGATGTGCAGTGGTGGTTCTTGTTGGGATGAGTTTGAGATAGCTTGGTGGTTTTGATCAGTATATGCCTCCCAGCGGGGAGTAAAGAAAGCACAGGACTGTGTGTGTGTGTGTGTGTGTGTGTGTGTGTGTGTGTGTGTGTGTGTGTGTGTGTGTGGCATAACATAAGACAAGACAGGGTGTGTGTGGAGTGTGTGTGTAACAGTGTGTGTGTGTGTGTGTGTGTGGCATAACATAAGACAAGACAGGGTGTGTGTGGAGTGTGTGTGTAACAGTGTGTGTGTGTGTGTGTGTGTGTGGCAGAAAACAGAATGTGAAAGAAGGCACAGAATAGAAAAGTTCACTTCCAGGTCCTCCACTCCCTCCCCCCTGTTCACTTCAGTTCTGTCCCGCTGCGTTGCTGTCATTTGAAGAGGAGTCCTGTCACCTCCTGGGCTTAACCCCCCTCCCCCCCTCCCCCAACACACACACACGTTTGTGTGTAGCTTCACGGTTTAAAGGGACTTTCTGAAGGCAGAAAGACCTTTGTAGGAATTCTGAGTTTGTGAGTGGGACATTTCTTATGCAGCAAGTGCAGCTCTCTGTAGGGCTCACATCATAGAAGCACTCCCATTGCAAATACACTCACACATACACACACACACACACATAGTGACCTGACCTCATCTGGAGGGCAGAGATTACACACACACACACACACACACACACACACACACACACACAGACACAGACAGACAGACACACACACAAACAATGTTGTCACATTTTGTCAAGTCCAGACTAACACTCACATACACACGGTGGCGTGACCTCAGCTGGAGGGCTGCACTGTCCCCAAAGATGTGTGTACACACACACACACACACACACACGTAAGCACGCACAGGCACACAGACAGCCAGACACACACACACTAGCTAGTCTGTCACACACACACACTCAGCAGCAGGGGCCAGCACAGCAGATTATAGCTGTCCCTTCTCTCGCTCCTTCTCTTTCCACTCAATTCTTTCTTTTCCTCTCTCTGCCTCTCCCCTCCTCCCTCAGTTCTCTCCATCTCTTTCTGCCCCCCTCTCTCTTTCTCTCTCTCTCTCTCTCTCTTCAGTCCTCATCTCCTCATCAGTCCCCGACTCTCTTCCCCTCATCACAGTCATTTCCCCAGAGCTCCTTGGCTCTCCTGCCCTGGAGTACATTAAAGCAGAAAACAAGAAATTGTACGAAAATAAAATAAATATAATAAAATAATAGTTAATTTATTAAAAAAAACAACAACAACTTAAAAGCTCTTGTAAGGAAAGAGAGTTCATTTCTTTTAGTTCTGCGCATCGGCACTACATGACGCATAGACGCATAGAGAGCAACGCAGTCTGAGGGCTGCAGGCAGGAAATCATGTAGAGAGGAAGAACAGTCGGCCGAGCTCTGGCTCAGTTCTGGCTCAGTGCCTGCTGAGGTTCCCTCCAGGGGCCGGCTGCGCTCCTGAATCAGCACTAATCCGCGTCCGGTCTCTTGTGCACTCCTCTGAAGCCGCTGATGGAGCACCCCAGCCTGCCTGCCTGGCAGTGGCCGCTCCACGGGCTGATTGACAGCAGCAGTTCGATAGCCATAAGTGCACGCTGTAAATAATGAATGCACAGAAAGGCCAGCGGCAGGGGCCTTCCGCCCGCCCGCTATGCTGCGCTGCTAATAATAATATTCATGTTGCATTCATGCTGAAATCCCCTCTGGAGTGTGTCTTTTTAAAACACCTCCACCACCATCATCAGCTGATGGTTGTAATGGCTTTTACTGCACAGTGGTCTAGTAGTCTGTGCTGTTTATACTTCATTATAAACAATAAGCAATAAACAGTGGTGTCTCGGTGCAGTATTGTTAGTAGGGGTGTCACGATTCTCCAAATCCTCGATTCGATGTAATTTTCGATTTTAAAGTCACGATTCGATTCGATTTTCGATCTTTTTTAAATATTACTATTAATGCATTCCTTATATGTTATTTACTCTTTTTGGCCTTTTCCTTTTCTTTTTCGTGGGGCTTTTATTTTGAAACAGCTTTGAAACCGTTCCACCCGCGAGGTTGTAATATAAACAGAACTAACTTTAGGCTAAAACAGAGACGTGAACATAGTAAAATGAAACAACACAGAATGTTAATTTGATTGTTTCAGCACACTCCGAAGAGACCCAAGGTTAGTGTTCATGGAATATGTACTTATAAATGTCCATTTTAAGCCTTAAAGTAACTTTGGACTGTAATTAGACCATCTTTTCACTTGCTAAGTTGAGTAGGCTAAGTTAGTTTTAATTGACGTGAATGAACGAATACTTCCACACCGGTGATATCAAAGTAGCAAGAGGGGCTTTGATTTCGGTAGGTTGATATGTAGGCCTATATTTTAACTGGCTGCAGCCTAAAATTAGAGGAGTGTTGACGCTGCAGTTCACCACATGCATGTGTGTTTGTGCGTCTTGGCATACATGCTGGACGTGACATTGAGGGTGTGGGGGTGAACATTCTATTTGGGCCCCAATCTACTTCCTCTGCATTAAGATAACATATGGAATGTTAAAAAGGAAGTCTTGTGGGGCCAACTATGATGCTGATAATGGAACTCTCTTGAAAGGGTCCATACACTTGCGTTGCGCTTTGAAAGTCGAACCAAGTTTAACCAAAGTCCTTTTAGGCAAGTCCCTCCACTCGGCGGCCATATAGCAACGCTTTTTGGTCACTCATCGGGCATCCTCTTCGGCAGAAATGCGCGTGCAAGGCTTCACGGCAATCTTGCTCCAGCGGCGAGTTCACAACACATGATTGGCACGATGTCTTCACATGTCGACGTTTTGCCGAGGAAGGGGTGTGATATGTGTAGACAACAGCCATATTGGCGTTACAAACTAACCCCATGCATTTCTATGGAGGATTTTTTGAGTGCTGTGTCTCCTCATTAGAAAGTCTCTGGTTTAATTAAAGGCACACTATGCAGGTTTTTTAGCTTAATATGCTAGTTTTTTAGCTTAATTTACCTTAATTTATCAGCTTCAGAGTCATTGGAATGGTTATATGACTTTTTTCGGGGTGAATGGTGACCGTCTCGCTTCACCTTGCAACTGTGGGCCGGCGGGCCGACAGGAAGTATACACGGGTTTCCCGTTTACCAACAAAACTAGATGCGAGCGCAGCCGTGAGGCAGAAGACGCTTGGTGGCCGTCCACAACGTTATAAACTTAACCTAAATAGTCGGCTGCTGTAAGCTACAATCGGATTTTTTGTATACCCCTGTTGTCTCAATGATAAAAACATCTCATTTCAGACTATATTTCAAAGTTTGACGTTCATTTGGATTATTATGACCGCTGCGCAGCGAAGCGGCGGTCATATAGGTTTTTTTTTCTTTTTCGCATGTCCAAATTTCCGTCAAGGATTCCCGGGACACTGTAAGACCGGGTACCATTTAAACTTGGTGGGCATGTAACCCCACATGGATAGCATGGAACCTCCTGTTTTCGTTTTGATCTGTACCCCGCTGGACTGGACCCCCGAAAGGAGGGTAGGGCAGACACAGTTTTCTGTGAATATCTCGAGAACCGTAGGGTTTAGGAGGACCATTTCTTTTGTATGTTGATCTCAAAGGGTCATGTCAACCCATTCCATAACCACTCATTTCATGTATAGCGCCACCTACTGTAGTTAAACACAAAAAAGTAAAAATGAGGTGTTGTAATCGCAGGTATCTGTGACCTAACATAGTCAAAACTGCACAAAATTGCAAGTGTAGGATCATTATGACACCCTCTGAAAGCACGCCAAGTTTAGGTGGAATTCCGTTCATGGGGGCCACACAATAAATTAATTTATGTTACTATACACCAACTGGCCTGTAGGTGGCCGAAGACAGTTTTCTGTGAATATCTCGAGAACCGTAGGGCCTAGGAGGTCCACCTTTTTTTTGTATGTTGGTCTTAAGGGGGCATGTCAACCTATCCCATTACCACTTATTTAATGTATAGCGCCACCTAGTTAAAAATTAAAAAGCAAAACATTAGGTGTTTTCATCACAATATCTCTGGCTGACATGGTCAAAACTGCACGAAATTGAAAGTGTAAGATGGGGGTGGGGTTGTATAAAATGTATATTACATGGGAAATCTATGAACTAATCATGTTTTGGTACTTGTTGTCTAGCAGATACCAGTGAGAATTGAGTGTGCATAATGCAATTCAGTGAGACAGAATCATATATGCCTTTCAGCGTGACTTATTTTTGTGGAAAACATGTGCTGGACTGGGCGGCGGCGCTCTGCGGTACATCTAGTTAATGTAACATCGTATTGTAACAAACTGGCCAACTCGTGTACTCCTTTCAGTCTCTTGCGTAGCTGCTTGTAGTATTCCAGCCCTGGCTTACCTCCAATCTCCGCTTCCGGAGCCGAACCGAACACCAAGTCCGCCCTTGGTCGCTGTGGAGCTCTTCTGGTGCCCCGAACCGGCAGAACATCTCAGTGACCAGTCTGTCCGCTGTCGTCTGGGCGCTCTGATCTGGCACTGCATACGCCTCCGGCCACTTAGTGAAATAGTCCATAGCTACGATTTCCCCGCTCTGTGACTGTCAGTGGGCCCATGATATCGACGGCTACCCGCTCCATGGGAGCCCCAACTGCGTATTGCTGCAGCGGAGCGTGCGAGCGTCGCGTGGGGCCATTCTTCGCTGTGCAGGCGTCACAGCAGTGAACATGCAGTTCAACGTCCAGCCTGCATCCCGGCATATAGAAGTGACTTCTCAGCCGACGAAGAGTTTTTGCAATGCCTAAATGAGCCGCCCCCATTGCCCCATGTACCTGTTCCAGTACACGGGCTCGTAATCCAGCAGCGTTGAAAACAGCGACTCTCTCTCTCTCTGCCAGCGGTGATGCAGCTTGTAGTCGACGAGCGGGCTCCGGTTGAGCCGCGGCCAGGCTCCTCTCCTCCCTCCCTCCGTTGGCAGTGTTGGCACTGGTCTGCTGCACACGGACGCCTGGACAGGGCGTCCGCATTGCCGTGAAGGCGACCCGCCCGGTGTCGAATCTCAATGTCGTAGTCCTGGAGCGCCTCCAACCAGCGAGCCAGCTGGCCCTCTGGTTCTTTGAAGTTCAGCAGCCAGGTGACACGTGGTCCGTTCTCAGCAGGAACCGTGTGCCGTAGAGGTAGGTTCGGAAATGGCGCACTGCCACCACCACAGCCAACAGTTCTCTGCGGGTCACGCAGTAATTCTTCTCCGCTCGGTCCAGTGAGCGGCTGAAGTATGTGACCACTTGCTCGCCCTGCTCGCCTGCTTGTGAGAGGATGGCACCGACGCCCACTTCGCTGGCGTCGGTGTCCAGAATAAACGGCAGTCGAGGGTCAGGGAAAGCGAGCACCACCGCCTCGCATAGCGCCCTCCGCAGCCGCCGGAATGCCACGTCGTACTCCCGTGTCCACTCGAAGAGCTGGCCTTTGTGCGTCAAATGATGCAGAGGGCTGGCGACTATAGCAAAGTCCCGAATGAAGCGCCGGTAATATGACGCCAGGCCCAGGAAGCTCCGCAGCTCAGTCGCGTGGAACAGGCCAACGTCTCAACGTCTCCACCTTAGCTGGGTCTGTGGCCCGATTTGCCTCCGGAACAGGTGGCACTTTTTCGTGTGCAGTTTGAGCCCAGCACCTCGTATAGCGTCGAACACCTTCTCCAGATGTCCTATGGCACCGGTGAAGTCCGTTGCATGACACAGGATGTCGTCCAGGTAAACCACGCAGCATGTTCGTGGAATGCCCGCCAGGACACGCTCCATCAGCCGCTCGAAGTTCGCTGGCCCGTCTGCCGCGTCACCTCCAGTTCCTCCCCGTCTTCCTCCATCGATGTCTGGCGTACGCAATGCTTCGACTCTGTTGTGCAGAAGATGTTTTCTACGCGTTCGGCTTCAGCGAGGGCCGCGGACAGCGAGCTGGGGGCGCTCAGGCGAAGGTGTTCTTTTAGCCGCTCTGGGTGGATGCCTCGCATGAACGCTTCCGGTGCCATCTCTTCATGTAGACTCTGGCTGTACGTTGGGTAGCCCCGCCGGCAGCTGCAGGTCAGCCCCAAACTTGCCCAGTCTCTCGTCCTTGTGTCGCCGTCTGGAAGTGAGTTGTTCTCTGGCATCGCTGATGAAGATTCTCTGGCCGAATCGTCGTTGCAGAGCTGCTTCGATTGCGGTCCAGCTTACTTGCTCCGCCAGTGGCAGGTCTTCTAATACTTGTAGCGCTTCTCCCTCCAGAGCCAATGCCACCTGTATGCCCGTTCTCTCCGCCGACCAGCCATTCAGCTCGGCTGCCAGCCGGACCTGTACCAGGTATGTCGCCAGCGGCCTTTCGACATTGTAGTGGGGCAACTTTACGCTGGGGCGCCCTTCTACCGCCGCCGTCGCACCGGGGACCGGCCGGTTTCCATCGCTCCCATGTGGAGCTGGTTCAAGTGGCGAGATGCTGTTCGTTTCCTCCTGTAGCCGGGGGCGGGTCTCTTCGTCACGGTCACGCTGCAGGCTGGCTCCGTCTGCTGGGCCCAGCAGGTGGCCATGGGCGAGCGCGCTGTCGAAGAGCCGTCTTGGCAGGAAACTCATCATCGCCAGGGCATCAGTTGGAGCTTTCTCCTCCCGTCCAGTAGGGGTTGTCATCCCACTTCTGACACCAATGTAACAAACTGCAAAGTTGTCTCAAAATGGCTTTTATTGGTTACGCACCAAAACACACGAGCATCATTACACAGGCAACACAAGGGAGGTCAATTAAACAAGCACGATACACAAACAGGGTAGTCACATTCAATACACGGGGTAAACACATGAGGTACAACATAAAGAATGACTATACCAGCACACATACATGACAAGGTAAACGCAATTACTCTCACTAAAACATCAACATTACACACACACACACTTACACTGCACAGCACCATGGGAGTTCAGTCATGACCCAGCTAGGCTCAGTTCACTACAGTATTTTGTCATTTTTGGCGAAGACATGCATTCCGTTAGGGATATTGAACATATTTAACATTCTCTAACCATCGTGATTTCGAATTGGTGCAGTTTTCAGCACAAAAACTCATTTTATTCTTTTGCTCTTTTGCATTGCTCTATGCTGTTCTATACATGGATTTCTTTGCAACGTCACGAAAACATGCGTGCGCAACCAAGAGGCAGAAAGCACCATAGAACAGCATAGAGCAATGCAAAAGAGCAAAAGAAAGTTTTTGTGCTGAAAACTGCACCAATTCGAAATCACGATGGTTAGAGAATGGGTATACAAAAAAATCTGATTGTAGCTTACAGCAGCTGACTATTTAGGTTAAGTTTATAACGTTGTGGACGGCCACCAAGCGTCTCCTGCCTCACGGCTGCGCGTGCATCTAGTTTTGTTGGTAAACGGGAAACCCGTGTCTGCCTCTTGGTTGCGCATGCATGTTTTCGTGACGTTCCATAGAAATCCATGTATAACGAGTGTAACGAATTGCTTTACTGCATTCAAATACACATACACGCCAGGCACCGGCTAGAAAAAGGTAGCGATGGAGTTTCTCAGACATTCTTCAAAACAGAGCCAGCGAAAAAGAAGCAAAATCCGAGAAAACAGTAAGGAAATTGCTAATACTGCATAGTTTACCTTTAACGCTCAGTTTGTTCAATGCTAGCATTACGCTAGCGCTGCCACCGTTCCACTGCCGAACCATAGAGAACATAGGGAGGGAAAGTCATAGATATATATACTGACTAGATGTCGCCTTCGGCTTCTCAGCATGCGTCAACACCGCCGCCATCTTGTAGCGGGGATCTGAAGCTCTAAACTAGTTCTCCTGTATTGTCAGTGTTACCTATTTAGCGACGTTTGGCCATCCCCAGCGACAGAAAACCTTTTTAGCAATTAGCGACAAATTTGGGAACTTCTCACAATGATGGCAAACTCAGTTTCGTTGTTGTTGAAACGTAAGAAAATCACTTTTCTTATGGCTTTGTCATTTGTGAATTAAGCTACATCTCGTTTGCCCATAGCATTGGCCCATGATTAAAAAAGTAACGACTGGCGTATGAAGTAGCAGACCACGTTAAAGCACGGAAGTAAATGTTCTACAGATCTACAGCAACTTCTGGTAAGATTACAACTTATACGAATAAATGAGACGAGAGGTATGTGGCCTCAACCAGAGCCTGTCTACGGAGAGCCTGTTTACTTTCATTGTATCGAACCTGGTTGCAGTTCACTCATTGTTCCTCTAGGGGCCGCCGCTTGCTAGTGCAGAATGAATAGGAGTCTATGGGGCTAGACGGGTAAAATGTATCTTTATTATCGTCAAAAGCTTAGTTTTCTCTAGACTCGACCATAAATACATGTCAGTTGGAGCAAACCAAAAACTAGAAAATTGCTGGAGATTTTGACGATTTATGGTGATTTTATTTTCGTTAGATCTTTGCTCAGATTGACGTTAATGCATTATAGAGGAGTTAATCACCGCGGCAAGATGGCGTCTCGATTGACGCATTCGTTCCAATGAACAGCAGTAGTCAAGACTACATCTAGTCAGTATATATATCTATGAGGGAAAGTAATCTCATCGCCATCTAGTGGTTGCGTTCCTAGAGTTTAGCGGAGTGGATGGGATTTTTTTTTTTAGAAAAAATATATCTCGGTGCACATTGGGATCTTAATTTAATGCCTTCCATATGTTAGGCACTGGGGTCACCTCTATTGCATCAAGTGGTCATACCTTATTTTTAGGATCAGCTGAATTGTCTTGAGTTTTTGTCACAACATGGTGATAATGGACTACAGTTGCATGTGACGTCACAGGTTTGGGCGCTTAATCTTTAACTGATCAATACGGCAATTTGCTTTACTGGCTTAACATATTTTTGTAATAACGGAACGTGATGTAAACCGCGTGGTGATAACCTTTATGTCTGGATAACTGGTGTTGTGCTTCTACTCACATGAAGAGCTGACAGTAAGTGATAAGTGTCAATGCTAACCAGGCTAATAAACAAACCATGTTACCATGAGTAACGTCGAAGGGTAAAGTCACGTGACTTCTTTTGTAGTTCGTTTATGAAACAAAAGGAGCAATTTCGATTTTTTTAAATAAGGCAAAATAGTGTCTGACTTGATATTCTTCGTTTGACAAAGACGTCGCCATCTCAGGACGCTCCTCCGATGTCCACTTAAGTTGTTTCTTGTTTTAATTTTGGAAATTTGCTTGCCTCTTGCTTGCCTACTTGTTCATGACTACAACTGACAGCTGTTGACAGTTGGCTTTTGATAATTTGGCAACCAAATAGGAGGACGCGCTAGCCCATTATTAATACGCTATTCTAGAATTAATCGTTCAAAACATAAACAAAAATTCCAAGAGATTCCACCCCGTAACTCATTTTTTTCACGGGTTTTACAGGGTTTTACGGGTTATAGTAATGTTGTCAAATAAGCCATTACTTCAATTAATCGTGTTTCCTTACTCTCTGATGACATATGGTGATCATTTTTGGAATGGTTGCAATTTATTTTCCATTATTTCCTACATACTGGTCCTTTAATTTCAAAGAGTTCTGTCTTATGCTCGCTGTCGCTTTGAAACGTCTCCAAGCCCTCCTTAATTAATTTCTTGTTGTTGGTGTTTATTTTTACACTTTGGCCCTTTGAATCAATAGAAATGATTTTTGAGTCTTTAAGTAGAGCCAGTGTGTTTTTGCATGTAAGTGTTCCACAATCTGTACAAACATATAGTTATATATAACCTTGGTTTGCTGAAGGACATGAGACATTGCTACATGTCTGACAGTTGCACAAGCATACCGCCAAGCACATTCACGACTGAGGGTCAATGAACACTGGTAGCTCGCTGGCACTGGGTTTTAAACTTATGTTGCCAACAATGTTGCGCGGGCTATGCATAGTACAGCGCACATATGATTGTGATCGTAGTAATTGGTGAACAGCGGAAGCTTGCTGGATTGTTGGTTGTCACATGCACAAAGCTGAAAGCACAGAGCAGGCTATGGACCAACTGGTGACGTCCAGACTATAAGTGTGTCGATGTTGGCAAGGTAACCTTTGCCTTTGTTAAGAACAAAATTATCATTACATGAGGGGTCATGTTTATGCATTACTGAATGGGCTTACCGGGGGCCATAAGCTTCTGTGTTCTCTACCCCTAATATCAGTCAAATAACACAAGTTATGTTATTCACCCCTGATATCTGAATGGGGCCCCTCAGTCAAATAATATGGGTTATGTTATTCACCTCTACAGAATGGGTTCCCTCAGTCAAATAACATAGGTGACGCTTTGTGTTGTGATTTTGTCATAAAAGGGTCCTTCAGTCTTATATCATGGGTGATGTTATTCACCCCTCGTATTTGAAAGGGGCCTCTCAGTCAAATAAGGCCTTTTCATGTCTGTGCCCAGGGGCTCACTGGCTCATAATCTGTCCATGGATGTGGGGAAATACAATGCAAACATAGTAGAGTAGAGTAGACATCACTTTTACAGTATTTTCATGTTTGGTCCAAGAGATGTAATGAAAAAGCATAATTCGCTTATGGTGGGAAAATAGGTTGCCAGGGTAATTTTTAAGGTGTTTAGGATGCCAAGGAGAGAAATCTTTCTTTTTAGTAAACTATGTGTACAAACGATGTTCTCAATGCTCGAGTTTATGTGTAGAGACACTGATGATACTTCGATCAAAGTTTCATGTTGTGTCGAGCCGTCTTAGTGTTTTAAAAATAGCGATTTTGGCACAGTCATTTGTCAAAATAGTAGTGCCCCTACGATTACCATTCTGTGAGGATTGATCATGTTTACTTTGTAGTCCTTCTACAAAGTCAGATTCCCAAATTAGCCAAACAACCCAGGCTTACATACCCAACTAGAACTTTCTACCGTCCAAGAGCTCTGAAAAGTGATGTGCTCAAATATAAACAACCTTTCACCAGAATCACAAGCTTTAACAGTACCTTTTGTTTTAAACAGTATAGCCAAAAGACTTGCAGTACTGCACCAGTTATTTGCAATGCTGATTTATACATAAAAGCTAAGTGTTTGTTTAATGCGAGAAAAGACTATACACATGAGGCTTTCTTTTCGTAATAATCACCCTTTAGCCTTTCTAAGTTGGTCTTAGGTTAGGTGCCAAGATGGCGATAAAACTATACTACTGCCATACCAGAATTTAAAATGAAGAAATGTATTCGATTTGTAAGCTAATGCACAGTTTTTACTGAGGGTTCTGTAAAACTGAAAATGCTCTCCCAGAATATAATGGCCATGGTTTTTGTTGTTGTTATAGGGAGGTCTCACCTGGCCATCGTGCAGAAGGTAAACTGTGAGGGAGAGGGGGACCCCTTTTATGAGGTTCTGGGCCTGGTCACTCTGGAGGACGTTATTGAAGAGATCATCAAGTCAGAGATCCTGGACGAGTCGGACCTCTACAGTAAGTTGTGTGTGTGTGTGTGTGTGTGTGTGTGTGTGTGTGTGTGTGTGTGTGTGTGAGTGTGTGAGTCGGACCTCTATAGTGAGTTTAATGAGCGGTGTGTCTCCACATTGCGGTCACATCGCTCCTGGCTTAATTAGTGGTCTGGTCTCTATAGCGTCTCCCGGGTTCTGTTTTGTTTGTTCAGATTTAAAGTGTTAGCTGACCTTTACCAGCATTTCTTTGATGGTCTCCATATAAACTCAAGGTCATTCCCTCTCTTTATCTCTCTCCCTCTCTCTCTTCCTTTCTTTCTGTTTCTCTTATACTACTTGTCCAACTATGCTGTATATTTTCTCTCTCTCTCTCTCTCTCTCTCTCTCTCTCTCTCTCTCTCTCTCTCTCTCTCTCTCTCTCTGTGTCTCTCACTCGTTTCTCAGCTGACAACCGTAACAAGAAAAAGGTGCACCCTAACAAGAGCAAGCGGGACTACTCAGCCTTCAAAGACGAGAGTGAATCTAAAGTGAAGATCTCCCCTCAGCTGCTACTGGCTGCACACCGCTTCCTGGCCACAGGTGTGTGTGTGTGTGCGTGCGTGATTGTGTGTGTGTGCGTGTGTACGTGCGTGTGTGTGTCTGTGTCTGTGTCTGTGTGTGTGCGTGTGTGTGATTGTGTGTGTGCGTGTTTGTGTGTTGGGGGGATGGGGTATGATTGCATCAGATTGCATCAGATCCCAGAGGGGGGGGGCTGGGAGGAGGGGTGTGCGGGGGCCATTGTTGCCCACACTGTCCTCAATTCTGACAGCTTTGGGTTACGTTTGCCCTCCTGAACCGAATCTGTCTCTTTCCCTCATTTTTGCTTGGTCCTTGTCCTCTTCTCACACTGTCTGTTTCTCCTGATCCCCTTCTGTTGTAATGGTTATCATCTGTCCATTTCTCTCTCTCTCCCTCTCTGTCTCTATCTCTCCTCAGAGGTGAACCTCTTCAGTCCACTCCAGATCTCTGACAAGGTTCTGCTGCGGATCCTCAAGCACCCCGACGTCATCCAGGAGCTCAAGTTCAACGAGAGCGACAAGCGCGCGCCACAGAACTTCCTGTACCTACGCGGCAAGCCCGTCGACTACTTCATCCTCGTCCTGCAGGTAAGGCGTCCTCAGTGCGTCAGTGCGTCACCCTGTCTCACTCCTGTGCTGTCTCACTCCTGTGTGATCCAGGGAGGCAGGATCTGAGAGGTCCTGAGCTGTCATTTTTCCACACAGTAGGTATTTCTGAGAAACCAAACTTACTCACGAAAATTTCCCTCAAGGATTAAATATTTCCCTCAATTAAGAAAGTATCTCTTTCTCTCTCTCTCTTAATCTCTCTCTATCTATCAATATCTATCTATCTATCTATCTATCTATCTCTATCCATCTATCCATCCATCTATCTTCGTGTCATCCACCTGAGTGACTGTGTTGAGCCTTGAGCCTTATTCCTACTGAAACCCAATAGCACAAGTGTCCCTGAGGCTCTCTCTCTGTCCTGTCCTCCCCCCCTTGCGCTGACGTGGTTGTACTGGACACTCGGGGTAAGTTCTGCTGAGGGCGGCCGTTGGGGTAGAGCAGGCAGGCCACTTTGTGTTGACAACAGCAAACGAAACCTTGGACACTCGGTGGGTTTATTTCCAGCACTGACCTCTGATGGACGCCCTTTGCTGCTTTGCTGCTCTGTCTGCTCTGTGTGTGTGTGTGTGTGTGAGTGTGTGTGTGTGTGTGTGTTGGGGGTGGAGGAGGGTGTTATTGAGCACAAAGAGGGCTGACCTCAACAAGGGTTGACTAGACCCAATTACACACACACAGTGAACTTCCCTAATTGATCCCTATTACATAAGGTGGAGTGGTTACAGACTACCAATAAGCGAAGCATCGTGTGTTAATCCCACCCACTTACAGCATCCCCTCCCACACAGACACACACTACACACAGAGACACAGACCATCAGACTCTCTTAGATCGTCACACACACACACACACACACACATAGGTCATGAGAATCTCTCACACACACACACACACTCATGAAGGTGAAAGTTCAGTTCTGCAGACACAGTCTGTGCGTAGTGCGTAGCAAACGGCGCAGATGTACTTATCCACTCAGTCCATGGAGACTCATCCGAACAGACTTATGCAGACTATAAGCAAGCATGTTTCAATGTGCTGGTTTAGGGTTTGGAGAAAACAAAACCTATTTATTAATTTATCAGATCATTACAGTACTGTATATTTAGCAGAGCTTACAGCACTGATGTGCATTTTGTGTGTGTGTGTGTGTGTGTGTGTGTGTGTGTGTGTGTGTCAAAATGGGCTGTCAAAATGAACACGTTAATCATCGTGATTAATTTTGAAATACTTAACGCTTTCAAAAGTATTAACGCAATTAGCACATTTTGTTTACCTACTTCCTTTGTGGGAAACCTGCACCTGCCAGCCTCTCTCTCTCTCTCTCATCATATGCCCAAACTTTTAAGGATATTTTCAAAAGTATCTTGTCAACTAGTGATATTCACTGAATATTCTAGTTTAATATAGTTTCAAGTGAAAATGCAGTCGGTTTGTCAAAACATGTAAAATCATTTTTTGCCATGCCAAAAGAACTCCGTGTAAAAGATAATTTGCAAATGACAAGGCAGAATTTTTTCCACGACTGCACTAAACATTACTTCCTAATTGCTAATTGGATAATAAATTTGAGTTAGATGGGCAGTGGTGCGCTGTGCGCGTGCTGCTGTAAACTATAAGTGAAAACAAGTGCTGTGCTGTGCTGTGCTGTGCTGTCCCATTCCTGGCTTCCCCCACCCACTTATAAGGTGAACGGGGGAGAGTCTCTAATGCAGTTCTTGGCGCATACTCAAATGGCTCTTTACTGGCCCAAGGTTTGTCTCTGAAACTACCTAGCTCTGTGTATAGTTTATGATGCTATTAAACAGTTGTGTGACAAATATACACCCTTTGTGGTTACTCATTAATTTGGTGATTTATTTTGTATTTAAAATGGCCTTTAAGAAACTTTAGTCTTCATTTCAATAAATGAGATGAATTAGTTTTTTTTTTTATTGTTTGACAGCCCTAGTGTGTATGTTGGCAGCTATTGCCATTTAGGTAGAAGAGGAAGCACTTGATGATTCACACAATGATTCACACCACATATTAGCTGCTTTCAGACATACTGTAGGTGTAAGTCCGCATGTTCTGCGGATATCAAGCGGTTGGGCCGTATATCTGAAAAACATATCCCGACATTTGGAACCCGACATTTGGATTTTTTATTTTGCTTTTTGCCTTTTATTTGGATAGGACAGTGGAGACTGACAGGAAGCAAGTGGGAGAGAGAGATGGGGTGGGATCGGGAAATGACCGCAGGTCGGATTCGAACCTGGGTCCCCGTGGGCACTCGGACCCGTATATGGTACGGCCTGCTGCGCCACAGCGCCCCCAACTTTACACTACTTCCCTCCTAGTATTTCGGACGGCATTATAATGAGCTGAACGATGTCTGAACGATGCAAAGATCATGCGGAAATTCTGTTCACGTGCATGTACAACCACGTTTAACGTGTTCAACCACACAGAGATTCTGGCAAAGATCTGCACATAGTGCGGAGGACATGTCTGTTATAAGCTCAGTAAGGGGAAGGGTTGTCCTGTGAAGAAATTTGTTCTCTGCATTTTACCCATCTGGGTGCACAGTGTGCACATTCACACACACACACACACACACACACACTTGGAACATTGAGCTGGGAGCCCACACCCACTAGGACACCTACACATCCAGAGCAGGGGGCAGCCCTTAATCCGGCGCCCGGGGAGCAGTTGGGGGTTATGTGCCTTGCTCAAGGGCACCTCATCCCAGCTTTTTTTAAATCACTCCCCCCACCCACATTTTCCTACCAGTCAGGGATTAAACCAGCCACAAGTCCGATTCCCTAACCAGCCGGCCACAAAGGGCCCCAGGGTGCTGACATGAGACATGTCCGCAGCAGCAAAGCTGTGGTATACTTTGGAGATTCCCATGTACAGTACACACACACACACACACGTTTGTCTCCGTGTTCGCAGTGCATACTTAGGGCCACACACATAAACACACACATTCATTCACACATACTGATGCTGTCTCTCACACATGGAAAGAATGAAAACTAGACACACACACACACACACACACACACACACACACACACACACACACGCTCAAGCACACAGTGCTTTGTCTGCTTGTGGACAGAATATATACGTTGAAAGAGGGTCACGTGACCAACATCAGTACAGTTTCTTGTAAACGTACATTCCTATGTAATAAACACAATTTAGTCACAGTTCCACATACATTTACAGTAAGTTAATGTAAATAAATGTTAATTAAATATAGAAACTTATTTGCACATTCACCATCATACACCCACACACAGACACTCATACATGAATTGCTATCACAAATACAGACAGACACACACACACACACACACACACACACACACAGTGGAGCACGGCTAGCTGGATCTTGGCTGCATTGGAGCGTTCCCGCGCCCTGTGGTTGTGCCAGTAGCCGCATGGTAGGGCATGGGCAGTTGTGATGGATTGTGTGTGTGTGTGTGTGTGTGTGTGTGTGTGTGTGAGAGTGTGTGTGAGACAAGCTCCCTTGCCCTGGGCTGTACAGTAGCAGCAGCAGCAGTCGCGATCAAGATTGCTTCAGATTAAAGAGACAGTAGGCCGACCCAGGGAAAGCCATGAGGCCAGTGACACTGAATGAAGCGTCTGGGCTTCTCCAGTCTGTGTGTTTGTGTGTGTGTGTGTGTGACTGCGACTGCGTGCATGTGTGTTTTGTTTGTATGATGTGTGTGTGTGTGTGTCTTTAAGGGTGGAGCTAGGAGAAGTGGGCTGTGGGGGTTAACCCCTCATCAGGCTGGCCTTTGGTAATCACGTCAGGATTAGCCGGCCTCACAACGCCAGCAGTCACCCAACATACACACACACACACACACACACACACACACACACACACCATTCCAATCCTCTCTCTTGCTGTCATGTCTTTGTCAGTCACTCAGAATACATTTACTTACATACACCCTTGTTCTTAACTTTCCTTACTGGTCTTACTATCTCCTTCTCTCTCTCTCCATTTCTCTCTCTCCCTCCCTCCATCTCTAGATCTCTCTCCTCTCTCTCCTCTCCATTTTTCTCTCTCTCCCTCCCTCTTTCTCTCCCTCCATCTCTAGCTCTCTCCTCTCTCTCCAACTC
>NC_063200.1:16254390-16389390 GCF_017589495.1 Alosa alosa
CGTGTACAATGTGAGGTCCGTTTTAGGCATGTTATGTCATTCATAGTGCTGGGATTAGTGTCAGGCAAGCATAGAGCAGTGCAGTGACACCTAGTGGGATTACTGTGCAGTGCCTCTCTTGGAACAATGCAGGATCTCTCTCTCTCTCTCTCTCTGTTTCTCTTTCTCCCTTTCTCTCCTCTCTGTCTTTTTCCCCTCTGTCTCTTTAGGTGTCTGTTCTGTTATTGTATTCTCTGTCTGAGGTCCCTCGTGGTGTACACGTGATGTTAAGATCATCTGTTACTCTGTGCTTAGCATTTTGTTGTCACTGTATTGTCCACGTCTGTGTGCATCTCTGTATTAATGTACACAACACACATGCCACGTTGTACTTCCAGCTATTCTACCTCTTTTGTGGCACAATGACACTGTGGGTAGTTGAGTTGATTTTCACAAAACAGTTTTTACATTTTTTGTTTAACAGGATTCAGTGGTTTAAAACAAATAATATATATACATACATAAAATATTAGTGTTCGACAGGATTCATTGATTTTTAAAATATACATACTTTTTTGTGTTTGACAGGATTCAGTGATTTAAAAAAATCTACGTACATACAATTTTTGTGTTTGACAGGATTCACTGATATTTTTAATATATATAGCTGTCTGACTCTACCTTCCTCTACCCCCCTACTCTGCCTATCTACCTGCCCTCGACCCCCAGCCGTGACCCCCTCTCTCCTCCCGGGGTGGCACCTCGGGCAAGCCGCCTCTCTCTTCTCTTTCTCTCTCTGTTCACGCGCTTCCCAGGTAAATGCCCTGTCCGGGGGTCCAGGGGCCGGGTGGGGGGGAACTCACCTGGGGCACCTGTGCCACCCCGCACGCCTAACCCCTTGGGATGGGAGGAGGGAGGGAAGGAGGGGAGTACAGTAGCCATGTCAACACCACCAATAATGACAGTAACCATAACAACAAACACCATTCATTCACTTCCTCTCTGAAATCACTAGCTTCAGTCCATTCATCCATACACACGCCCTAGAGCCCTGGTCAGAACAGGCTGCAGCTCCTAGACCACTGCAGGGAGTGAAGCATGTGTGTGTGGTCGAGTGTGTTATGGCTGAGTGTGTATGTCTGTGTGTATGGCTGAGTGTGTATGTCTGTGTATGTGTGTGCATGGCTGTGTTTCTGTAGGTGAGTATGTATGCTTTTGTGTGTGGTCGAGTGTCTATGGTTGTGTGTGTGGTTGAATGTCTATGGCTGTGTATGTGTGAATGGCTGTGTGTGTGTAGGTGAGAGTGTATGAGTGTGTGTGTGGCTGAGTGTGTGTAGGTGAGTGTGTTTGGCTGTATATATGTAGCTGAGTGTGTATGTTTGTGTATATGGCTGAGTGTGTGTAGGTGAGGGTGTTTAGCTGTGTGTATGTAGGTGAGGGTGTATGTATATGGCTGAGTTTGTGTTTGGCTGAGTGTGTGTAGGTGAGTGTTTATGTGTGTGTATATGTCTGAGAGTGTGTATGTGTGTGTGTATATGGCTGAGTGTGTGTAGGTGAGTGTGTATGTGTGTGTATATGGCTGAGTGTGTGTAGGTGAGTGTGTATGTGTGTGTATATGGCTGAGTGTGTGTAGGTGAGTGTGTATGTGTGTGTGTGTGTATATGGCTGAGTGTGTGTAGGTGAGCGTGTATGTGTGTGTGTGTGTATATGGCTGAGTGTGTGTAGGTGAGTGTGTGTGTATGTGTGTGTTTATATGGCTGAGTGTGTGTAGACGAGTGTGTATGTGTGTGTTGCTGCACCATGATCAGGACTCTTTTGCTGCTGCTGACATGTGGTATCTTCACCGCGTTACTAATTCATTAAGGTTGAGCCAGCATTACGTCTCAAATGTGTGTGTGTGTGTATGTGTGTGTGTGTTCAGAGTAAGGTGGTTCTTGAAAACAGGTAGAGGGAGAGGTGTATGTGTGTGTGTGTGTGTAAGCTGGCACTTGAGAACTGGCAGAGGAAGGTGTGTTTGTGTGTGTGTGTGTGCGTGAGTGTAAGGTGGCACTTGAGAACTGGCAGAGGGAGGTGTGTGTGTTTTTGTGTGTGTGTGTGTGCGTGAGTGTAAGGTGGCCCTTGAGAACTGGCAGAGGGAAAGGAAGGACAAGTTTGCTGGCCAGGGCTCAGCGTTAGATTTCGAGGCCTGGATGCTAGAGACCTCCAATACCCTGCCCCCTACCCCACCTCATGCCCCTGGCCCCTACCCCCACCTTTAAAACGCTCCAATCATGTTTATTTTTGCACTCTCACAGACTGACCCCCCCCCCCCCTCCACGTCCGCAGCAGAAGCTGCAGCATGGACCCTCCTGAGCACAGACAGCATCATGCTCATAGAAACCAAACCAGTCCTTGCTTAGCAACCCAACTCAGCCCAACGCCATGCATGTTGGGACACAATGGCTGCGCCTCTGTGAGTTTTTTACAGAAACTATCAACCCAAAAGTGTGAAAACCCAAAGATCACAGCGTCTTGTTATGAACGCCAGCTCCGTGTACGGAGTTCGAATGCCGACTCGATCCCTGCTTTGGGCTCCCTGCCTGACGACGCCAGACGGGCATGGGTTGAGATGAGCTCGTGCAGCATCTCGGACTGCCCTCGCTGCCAACTAACCCTGCGCTCTTTGACTCTCCTGCTTGGCCTGGCATGACAGTGTGGAAGATATTTACGGCACTGGGGCTGGCGTTGGCATGGGTACACGCCACGGCATGTTTGGGTATTTGACACTGCGGACGAGCCCAGGAGGCTGCCCAAGGCTGGCGGCTGCCCGACGCTGCATTTGTTTGTTGACGTTCAGCAACAGACTGACGATCAGGCCGCAATTGGCTCGCTGGCAAAATTTCACTCCAGGTCCTGCCGATTGTGTTTGTGTGTTTGTGTGTTTGTGTTTGTGTGTGTGTGTGTGTGTGTGGAGAGCGCCCCGGTGTGATCTTTGGTCAAACTGCCCACTCTCTCCATGTTGGCCTGATGAATCATCAGTGGCTGATGAACACACAGCTTTGTTTTTTTGGAAGTGCTTCAGTGCTTCCTGCTTTGTCCCCGCATTATGACTCACGCCCTCATGCTCACGCCTCTCTCCTCCGAGAGCCACTAACTCTGGCCAGATCGAGGCTTGATCGGTGCCGTGTCTGGACCAGGGGTGCGTTTCCCAGAACCATAGTTGCTAACCTGTTAGCAACCAACAAAGTTTCTAACTTCATGCTAACTAAGTTAGCAACTATGGTTTTGGGAAACGCACCCCAGATCGGGGCCTGATCAATGCCGGATCCGTGTCAAAGTTACTGTAGCTGCCATGGAGGTCACCTGTTTCGCTGCTCTGGTCCATGCTCACTCATCCTATCACCTGTCTCATTGTGCATATGGTTGATCTACCATTCCGTTCACCATTAGACCATATGAATGTACACGTCAGCTTACTGCAATTTTATGTGTGTGGTTATTTGTGTGTGCAAATATGTGAATGTACCCTTGTGTATGTGTAAGTCTGTGTACCTGTTTTTATGTGTTATGAATTATGAGTGCTGTGTGTGTGTGTGTTTTTGTGTGTGTTTTTGCATGGGGGGGGGCTTCAAGTTTTACACATGGCCAGTAAAGCTGTGAAGAGGCACTTACATGTTTGTGTGTGTGTGTACGTGTGCATGTGTGTGTGTGGTTCCAGAGTTCCGCAGCCCATCCCATCTGAGTGGTCTGAACCGCTCGGCGTCTCTGAGCTGCACGGAGCGAGTGGATTCCATGTCGGTCAGTGGCAGCAACACGCAGCTCAACAACGCCCCCTGCCCGCAGTACACCCCCGACTTCAGTGTCCGCATCCTCAGCGACGTGCAGCTCGTCAAGGTAGGAGCCCCCGCACACGCAAACACACACACACCTGGTTTATTCAGGTACTGGTAAGCACACACCTGGACTAGTCAAGTATACGTATAAGCACACTAGGTGTAAACACACCTGTGTTTTTTGTGCAGGTTGAGGGAGATAGGTGTGTGAATTAAAGGTTGTATCAGCGATAGCGGGGATACGTCACTTCTGTTGACGTTCAAACAAAACAGAGAGCTAGCTTGGTACTCCCTCCCCCTCCCTCCCGTGCAGTTAAAACTCTCCTAAACGCGCATCTCGTCGGTTATTGGTTGAAACACTTTATTTTGCCTTTGAGTGGGTTGCCAACCCTTGTTGGTAGCAGTTGTTGTTGTGTTCAGATCTCGGAGCCTAGGCTGCCTACAGAGACACGTTTTTTTGACGGCCTGCTTATGGGGCAGGCAGCTAGCGGATCGTCAGGAAAGATTAGATGAATGTGATCATTTATGTTTGGGCCTGAAATCGCTGATACAACCTTTAAAGCAGGACCCCATGTTGGCTAACTGCCATTAGTGAAACTCAAACTGTAAGGTCAACGCACACAAGAGCGCAAGCTCAAAGCCCAGGACTGCGTTGTCTCCATGGCGACACTGTTTCTCACTCACTCTTTCACTCTGTACGTCCCAGGTGACCCGCGCCCAGTACCAGAACGGCCTGCTGGCATCCAGGCTGGACAGCACCCCTCAGTCCCCAGAGAGCACCCATGCTCTGCGGTCGCTGGACTACCCACACCCCCCAAACACCCCTGCCACCCCCAACCCCACCTGCCTCCAAGATCACCTTCAACAGCTCCCCCTCCTCCACCGCTGCCAAGACCAGCACCGCCTCCACGGCTAGCATCAAGACCAGCACCGCCTCCACGGCAACCATCAAGACCATCAGCTCCGCTGCTGCCGCCCCGACGACCACCAACAGCAAACCCAGCAACCCCAGCACCGTCATCACCATGACGACGGGGACCGGAGCTGGGAGCCGTGGTTCCATAGGTCGTCGTGGCGACAGCCTGGACGAGGCGAGCACGCTGCTGAACAGCAGTCAGCAGGCCCAGAACCAGAACTCCAACCAGAACTCCAACCAGAACTGCATGGCTGGACGGCGCCACAGCCACGGACCGAGCAGCACGCAGGCGACACACTCTCCGCAGCTGCCTCACCCACTCTGCCGCCACCTCACACACGCACACACCGAGAGCACCATCTGACACAGGCCACACGGGGTGGGAAGGAGGATCCAAAGATAACCAACATACACACACGCACACACACATATACCCTTTGTATTTATGTTCTACAGTGGCACATAGTCTTAGAAACATACTAACAAACACATACACATAAACTTACACACACACACACACACACACACACACACACACACACATACACACAATCAAATTTTGATAAGGAAACATGCATCCTCCCCCATCTCATCCTATAGCCACTAGGTGGAGCTAGAGTACATGACATGATGTTTGTAAACACTGAGTAGATTTGGTGGACACTTGCGTATCTGAAGACTGACACACATATGCAGTTAGTGGGCACTACATAGAGAGAGTGTACACAAGATGGAGACAACCTACTACTGAAGTTTCAACTGGAATTGCATCCCATTTCTGAAGAGGACAGTGTGTCAGCCCCCTTCTTCTTCTTCTCATTTTCCTCTTCAGCCTCTTTCAGTCTCTTTTTTCCATACCTCCCTCACTCTTTTCTATGTCTGTGTCCTGCGGAGATGACAGCTGGAGCTGGACTAGAAAAATAGTTGTGTGTGTGTGTGGCTGCAGGTCCAGCCAAGAGGGGGCGCTGTGGAGCCCAGCCTCACGCCCAAGGAATGATCATTTCACTGGAATGGCCTGCTTGAGAAATGGCCTCGTAGCTGACCCAGATGGTGCACACTGGGTTGGCTATACACACTGTATATATATATATATATATACCTCTTATTTTCCCAACGGTCAGGTAAATGTGTGTGTGTGTGTGTGTGTGTGTGTGTGTGTGTGTGTGTGTGTGTGTGGCATGCAAAAAACATGTAAAACACTGCACCCATGTGGAAGTAGAGATTCATATATTTTAAGTTCTTATGCACTTTGATGAACCTCAATTTCATGGGCCACTCACACGTCTTGTGTGTTCTCTAAACAGGCGAGGGGGTTTAAAATGTGTGACCCCTACTAGCTGACAGGAGTGGGGGATTTTGACCACTCAAAAGAGTCTGCACAAAAACAAAATCCAAGTCTCCGAGAGTCTAAATTGAATTGTCCATTGCTTTATGAAGTATGTATTTCCCCGTAATTATTTTCTCCTTCCAAAGTGGGTGACGGGTGTATGTGTAATGTAATATAAGGAAATCTGAGACATCATTTGAAATGGTGCTCTGATGGACTGTACATTAGTGTGTTTGACCTCACTGGATGAGCCTTACTTCCTGGTTCCATGCCCCAGGAAGTGATTTAGGAGGTGAAAGGTCATGCAGCTGTTGCTGCTCTTTGGCTTCAAATACCAACTTTTATGCTACAGATTTGAAGTATAATTTATTCAAGTATACCTACAAAATATTTATTTAGAGTTACAATATATTTATTTTGCCTAAATTAATTTGTACATAAGTGATTTTATTTGTTGGGCATCCTTTCAGTATGTTTTATAATTCTACGTTTTACTGTTACTTTAACTGTTTGACATCATTTCCATTCGGGTTTTTTGTTTGTTTGTGTTTGAGTGTTCAGTTGAGACTGAGGGAAGGGTCACTGGATAACAACCTCTTCTGCAGTCACTATACCAAGACCAATCTAATCCATTGTCCAAATCTACCTGTAGCAGAACTCTGACAAAGCACTACCTTCTTTACTGATCTCTCTAGAAGTGTGTGTGTGTGTGTGTGTGTGTGAGTGTGTTTGCTTATTTGTTTATTTATTTTATTTATTTTTGACTGACAACTCTCTGAGAAAAACACGCCATCCGTGTTTTGCGGCCTCCCTCCGAGAGGAACACGGATGGCCGTGTGGGAGAGAACATTCCAGAACTGGTCAACAACTGTGGCTTTGGTGGTGCGCGCTGTGACACACAAACTTCACTGTGAACAGAAAAAAAAAAAAAAAAAGAACTCTGAGACTACTACCACTGTCCGCTACTGTCCCAGATCTCCTCAGCGCTCTACGTGATCACCTCAGCTGCCCCGTCGTTACCCTTTTTACGTGCTCCACAGGTCTTGCCAGGTCCTCTCAGCAGCGGCGACGGCACAGCGGACCTGGATTTAAATAGAGGTTCCCTCACAAGGGAGGTCAGGCTTCCTTTAAGTACATGTAGCATAGAGACCTTTGCCTGCCTGGCCATGTTGAACGTCCCTTCAGCATGATAGTCGGCCAGTCCTCTCCACTGACATACCTGAGGAAATCTATGGTTATTATATTTAGGCACCGTCATACACTTGTTCTCAGTCCTTCAGTTTTATTTTTGTAGCAAATCATCTCAAGTGTTCTGTTCAAATTGTATGTTTAAATAAGCTAAGTAGTGTTGTGCATGCCTGGTTGTTTGGGATCGTTCCCATGTAAAAAAAAAGTTCTTCCATTCATAATTGTTCAAGAGTTTAAAAAAATTCAGCCAATGGAATATACTTTTGCAAGGCATACAATGTTGTTTTTTTTAATTATTATTATTTTATGTCACTATTGACTTATTTATTTGTCTTTGTAGCATTTTAAATTGTCAATTAGTGGAATTTGGTTCTAGAGATGTTCTAGAAGGTTGTTGTTGCCTTTCCAAGGGCTCTGTAAAAGAGAAGCAATATAGAAAGTTGGATGTTTTTCTGAATAAGTTGTACCGAATAGACTCACACAATGCCGCTAGTCGTGTCTTTCCCTTCAGAGTTCACTTTGTTTTGGTCAGCAAACCTGGGGGGCCAGCACATTGGGAAGGATCAGTGACATTTTCCGCTGAAAATGTTGAGCTTGTGTTAACATGACCAAAGTTACAGAAACACTGCGTTTGAATCAGTAACCACATGGAAGTGGTTAGTCAGACCACGTTGGCCAAAGGCTTTTGCACTTTACTTTTGTTCCCCACAATTCAAATAGTTCCAATCTCCTCCCCCAGGGAAACCTGTGCATGCATACCCACCCCCCTCGGTCCCCTACCCTCTCCTCGGGGGGGGGTGTTACTCTTACTCTGATCTGAATTAATGAAATTCTTCTCGGCTGCTGGACGGCGGTCCACCTCCGGTCCAAATTTGGTAATAAGCAGCTTAGAGATCTTCCAAAACCTTTTGACCCTTTCAGCTTGAGTTAGGCAGAGTATGCCCCCCTGAGACTGAAACGGCAGGGAGGTGGGGAGAGAAGGGTTTCAAAACTCAGCAGGCGATGGGGCCTTTTTTTCCACTGGCCCAGAATTTGGCCAGTTAATGTTTTTCAGGCCAGTTAATGTTTTTCAGGCCAGTTATCTTGAGTCTTCATCTACAGAGCAGTGATGGTGAACCGGAGGGCACTAGACCATATCGTCGTTCCTGGACTCCATGCTCCTGCTTCTCAACCACAGCATTCTAGTCTTCCATTGACTCTCATCTGTGGTTTGAAGCAGGGATTACAAACAAACACATCCACACCGTTTTGTTATTGACTGGGAAAAACATGGGGTGAACCACAATGACAAAGTTTTATCTGTCTATTGTAAGGACTGATGCAATATTCAAAAACATGTTCTTTTCTCCAGGTTTTTGTTTTATTTATTGTTTTTGTCTTTTGTTTTTAGGTATGGACCATTTCCTTAATGGTGGATTTGAAGTGTTTGGTTGTTAGAGTATGAGAATCACTGTGTTGATGTATTGCAAGCAGCAATATTGAGTTTTCCTTGTTCTAGTAACTGTTAAGGATGTTTCGGCAAGCAGATGTACTGTAGGTGTACAAGTGTTCAACTGAAAGGAAAGTGTACATACTGTTTTTATTTTATATTATATATATATATATATATATATATATATATATATATATATATATATATATATATATATATATATATATATATAAATAAAAGACTACTTAATGAGTTCTGACAATGAGGGACAATAAATCTGAGATATATTTCTCTATGGAGATCGAACTGCTGTCATCCTTTTTACTTGTGTTCCTCCTATATGTATTGTACTGTGGGTACAAAATCTCAGTTTGAAATCAACACTAAGTTTAACTTGTCACAGAGTGAGGAATGATTCTTAGAATTGTTGTTTGACGGTCGTTGGGGGAAACATTGGCCAGCACTAACAAACCCTGCATGGCTCCTCACAGTCCTTGGGACCTTCGTGCCCAAGCATATTTAGCCGCCCGTAATGGAGACTGCGACATTGTGTTTTAAGAAGTAATGATATCAGAAACACAGACAGAAAGCCTATTCACACTAGACCAGCTCCATTCTACAGTAATAGACAGTAATACAGTAATTTTTGTTACAGTGTAGCAGGTCTGAATCCCCTCCAGGTTTTGCGCTTATCAGAGATGTCCTTGAGATGGGGCAATGGTAGTGTATTGGATGAGGAGCCTTGAGATGGCTGTGTATTAGTGGCAGGGGACAGCAGTGGCTGACCAGTCATACTCTTTACACAAGATAGAGTCTCATTGAGACCACTTTTAAATTGGTGAGATGATTCAAGTGGGACATTTTAATCTTCTGATACATCCAAAATGCCATACATGTGAAGTTATTACATCAATGATCTGTCCACGACCAGCCAGCAATATTTTTGTCCAGGTTTTCACAAATGGATGTTTTTAATACAACGAGTTGAATGGGATCCACATGTACAGGATCAGACATTGTTGTCTGCTTCTTTACTAGTTGCTTTGTGGTATTGCCTATAGCTTGCTGGAGCACTAAGGGACTTCATTTAGGCTAGGCTAGTTTTCAAACTCCTATATGAGGGCATAGCAACTTCTGAAGTGCATATCAATTTCAGCAATTGAAAAAAAAATAGACAGCGAGAAACTATTAGTGGCCAGGCCAAGATGTCTATCTTACAATCGTTCCAGGAACATCAGGACTATCCAGAATGCATTTGATAAGTTATTTAATGCATTAATTCAATTAATTACTGTTAGTCAATTGTCAGTTATCAATCAATTATCCCAATTCAAATAGCCTAGTCGGGTAGTTTAATTCGGAAACCGATCCAGCGGCCTACAGACTAGCTTACAATGCTTACGTAATTTATCACTTATTTAGCAGTTAGCTGTATGTGTAACTTGTAGCGAAATGTTTCCTACTTCTGATCATTCACAGACTAACCAGCACCAACTCGTGGGCCTAAATGTCATTCCTTTAAATATTGATGACAATCAACAGAGTTGTTTGTCTGTCGACGTTGCTGGTAACTTTAGGCTTGTCGCTTGGCTTTACCTTCTCTCATTGGCTTTTCGACAACAACACAATCCAATTGGTCAGTACGTGATGATGAGTTGTTCCGGTTGCACGGAATCTGAAACCATTGTGGCTCAAAAACATCTTTATAGCAGAAAGATGCTCTGTGCTTTCCGGTGCGTTCGTGCCATTTTAGATCCAACATGGCGATAACGGCATGCCAGTTTACTGCGAACTTTTGTTTGGTTTGTTAACCAAAAGTAGGTGGGTGGTTGCAAGGCTGAGCAGTGTCACGTGACTGACACATAACCGAGCTGCCCAATTCCAATATGGTGGTCGGCTCTGCAGGCTTACGTTTCTTGTTGACGATATTGTTCCTCTGCGGGTTCGGGTTCGGCGCGTCCAGCCATCAAGCCCCGCAGATTTTGGGGCTCCGACTGGAAGATCCCCAGGGTCAGGTGTTTATGCGCGAGAGGATCATTTCGGCGCCTTACGGGTCTAGTTTCAAGCTCAGATTGTTCGGCACCTACCTAAATGGGACTTGGCCGTGGGTCGCTTTCGCAGGAGCTGCGCGAGGGGAAGCAGGTGCCGTCGGAGACGCAGTGGATCCTTGTGAGCAAGAGAGGCGACGGAACTCGTCTGCGTTCAAGGTTTTCGGGGAATTTGGGCTGGACGAGGAGTATAGTGGGGTGCTAACGGTCCAGGCGGAAAAGAGCATCCCCGCTGCATCCGCGGAAGGGGATGCCAGTCTGATTTATCATCACTTGTGCGTTTTGCAAGGCCACAAATGGGCATCAGCTGCTCCCGACAGGTTGCATATCCTGACCGACCCCCAGTTGCCTCCTGACTACATTCCAGCGTGGGGAGTGGCGATAATAATAGTACTTATTCTAGCTGCTTGTGCGATACTTAGGAGTCTCAACATCAGTTTGTTGTGGCTCGACCCACTTGAGCTTTATGTGCTGCACAGTTGTGGTTCTGAGAAGGAGAAACGAACCGCGAAACGCCTCGAGCCTGTCCGCAGGAGAGGGAACTTCCTGCTGTGCTCGCTCTTGTTTATTTCTTCTGTGGGCCATTCCGTTATCGGCGTGCTGTTCTACCGGGCCCTGGGGTCAATCGCGCCCGCGGTGTTTACTAGCGCTATTCTCATCTTCCTGTTAGCAGAAGTGCTGCCGCACGTGATATGCTCCAGTTACGGGTTCCAGCTCGCACCGGGCCTGACGTGGCTTGCGCAGGTTTGCATGATCGTGACATGTCCACTCTCGTGCCCCCTCGGGCTTCTGCTGGACCTGGCCCTCCGACGCGACATCAGCGTGTACGGCTTGCGGGAGAAGATCATGGAGATGATCAGGACGAACGTGAACGACCCATACAATGAATTTGTCAAAGATGAGTTCAGTCGCGGGGCTCTTCGAACCAAAACTGTGGAGGACATCCTTACTCCGCTCAAAGAATGCTTCATGCTTCCTTCTACTACCGTGCTGGACTTCGGTACCATGTCGGAAATCATGCAGAGCGGCTACACACGGGTGCCGGTGTACGAGGAAGAGCGATCCAACATCATCGAGATCCTGTACGTGAAGGACTTGGCCTTGGTTGACCCCGACGACTGTACCCCTATCACCACCATCACCAAGTTCTACAACCACCCTCTGCATTTTGTCTTCAATGACACTAAACTGGACGCCATGCTCGAGGAGTTTAAGAAAGGTACCTTTGATTGAAGTTACGCATAACTGAATGATAATATATTGTTACAGATGGGAAATGTTACTGTGCACAGGCAGCAGTGTGCTTAATATGTCTGTTGCCATTCCACCCTCAGGAAACTCTCACTTGGCCATCGTGCAGAAAGTAAACAACGAAGGAGAGGGGGACCCCTTTTATGAGGTGCTGGGCCTGGTCACTCTGGAGGACGTTATTGAGGAGATCATCAAGTCAGAGATCCTGGACGAGTCTGATGGCTACAGTAAGCTGTGTGTGTGTGTGTGTTGGCTACAGTAAGCTGTATGTGTGTGAGAAAATGCAGGGGAGGCATGGAAGTTGTTTATCTTTCATTCTTTCATTGTGGAACTTCTGTGTCTTCACTCACACACATTTGCTACATCATGTTTATTTAAATGTTTTTATGGTAACACATGCATGGTAGGGTTGGGTAGGGAGCACATAGTACATTTTTTTTTATTGCCAGTCAGACAAGGTTCTTATTCTCTGTTGATTTTTTCTCTTGCCACACACACACAATCTCTCTCTCTCTCTCTCTCACACACACACACACACACACACACACACACACACACACACACACACACACACAAACACTCTCTCTCTCTCTCTCTCTCTCTCTTACACATACACACAAACACTCTTTCTCCACACACACTCAACACTCTCTTTCTCTCACACACACACATAAACACTCTCTTTCTCCACACACACACAACACTCTTTCTCTCACACACACACACAAACACTCTCTTTCTCCACACACACACACACACACACTCTTTCTCCTATTTTCTAATTTTCTGACTCCCACTCATACTCTTTCTTTGTCTCTCTCTCACTCTTTCTCTTTCATACAAACACACTTTATTTCTCTCTTTGTCTCTCGCTCTGTCTTTCTCTTTCTCTCGACTGCACACACACACACACACACACACACACACACACACACACACACACACACACTCACATACCCAGTGGAGCTGAAGGTGAAGCGTCCGATGCCCCCTCTGGAGATTCCTCTGGAGCCACGCAGCCTCAGTGAGGAGTTCTCCCTGTTTAAGACGCCAGAGGGAGGAGAGCCCAAGATCCGCACCTCCCCACAGCTGCTGCTCGCCACACACCGATTCCTCTCCAGAGGTGTGTGTGTTTGTTTGTCTTGTGTGTGTGTGTGTGTGTGTCTGCCTGCCTTTTATATCCCTGTGTGCGAAATTGCAAGATCCCTGGTTGTGTGAGTAAAAGTGGGAGAGATGTGCTGTCTCTACAAAACTGTTCAGAGAAGGACAATAATGTATCTAGCTGCCTGCCTGTGTGTGTGCCTGTCACCCTGTGCATGTGCACTGCTAGTCTGCTAACTGAAAGACCGCTGGTGTGTGCAGAGGTGGAGCACTTCAGCCCGCTGCGTATGTCTGAGAAGGTCCTGCTGCACTTACTGCGCCACCCCAGCGTTAACCAGGAGGTCCATTTCGACCCCTCGAACCGCCTGAGCCCTGACCACTACCTCTACACCCGCAACCACCCTGTGGACTACTTCATCCTCTTGCTGCAGGTAAACACGAGTCAGTGTAACTATGTTTATATTTATTCAAAGAGAAGGAGAGGGACGCCGGTGTAGCTCAGATGTCTTCTTAATTTTTTATTAAAGGTGCAAAACATCATTGACTGTCATTGATCAGTCGATGATGTTTTGCACCTTTAAGTAAATAAAAAATTAAGAAGACATCTGAGCTGCACCGGCGTCCCTCTCCTTCGCCAAACGGCAGAACTGCGGAGAACCTTCCTTTGTCTATTTACATTTATTCATTTAGCAGATGCTTTTATCCAAAGTGACGTACATATGTCAGTTACATTACAAGGGCCATTGCCAACTGGCGCCATCCTCATTAATGTTTCCGTGGCAACCATACTGATTTGTAACATAGCCTGTGGCTAATTATCAGGCTATTAGCCACAGTGTTTTGAGTTGGCTCAGTGTGCAGAACACTGCTTTGAAAATGCAAGCCATGTACTGGACATGAAGGTAGAATTTTTGGGGAAAGTTCTGTAGGACCATATGATGTTAGCTAAAGCATGAGGGTTTCCGGTTGAAATGTTCAAAACCAAAGCAGATACTTTGAAATGAAAATAAATATTTAGCGTAATGCTGTACAAAAAGTCATTTTTTTTTACTTTTGTTTGTCCCGAAGTAACCGTTAGCTCATGTTTGTTTATGTCGTTCAAAGGGTCTATACAGACAACCTGGCTCTAGAATTCACCTGATATGTACACCGTAGTAAATACACGTCTATTACAATGTGAAGTCACATTCAGTTGATGTTTACATTTACATTAATTAATTTGGCATACGTGTTTATCTAAGCAGACTTACAGCAATATAATAACATTTAAGCAATTTAACACGGTTGTGTATTTTCACTGTGTTTCATATCTGTTAGCCCAAGTATTATGCTATCTTGATGTCCTAATATCATTCATTTTAATCATTTGTTTGCTCTGTAGTGCCTAGAGTCAAACATTGTGAGCATAGGTATGAATATATGAGGACTTCAGGAAGGAAGGAAATCAGTTGCCAAGCTGGGTTTAACATTTTTGTATTGATTAGTCACTGTTTTGTCCTCTGTTTGATGGTTGTTAAGGGCCGGGTTGAGGTGGAAATTGGCAAAGAGGGCCTGAAGTTTGAGAATGGAGCTTTCACCTACTACGGTGTGTCTGCACTCACAGCGCCCTCTTCAGGTGAGCCAAGAGAATGCATGTGTTTGTGATAAATAGCCCTTTGTTTAGATGCAGCTTGTACTGTTGATGGAGGATTTTGCGTCAGTTCAGATTTTAAAGAAAGACGTTCCTGCAAACCGTTGCTTTAAAATGCATGTGTATATGTATTTAATTTCACATTTGAAGTATACCTTATCCTTTTTTTGCCTGTTTTGCCTTGCCTTGTATACTTTTCAGATCCACAGATTAACATGAAGGCCTCATTGCATTCCATGTGTGAGGGCATTGTTCCTTTTGTTAACTAGCTCGCCATGGGAACATGAGAACTGACTGTCACGTCAGCGGCTGTTAACAACAACATCAGTTCAGTGACTTTGTTTTCAATTAGAAGTCCAATAGGACAGAAAACTCTTTTATTCCGAGTGCAATATGCCTGCTCAATTTGCACAATTTTGCTTTACTGCACATACATTTTTCTGATGACCATCTGTCAGAAACATTGATAGATAAGACAGTTTCTTAACTTATATTAACCTGTGTCTTTTTTTCCCCATTTTGTGTCTGTGTATCTTTGTGCGATTTATGTTTACCTGACTGCGAAACAAGTTTCCCTTTGGGACAATAAATTAAATTAAATAAATTAAACTAAACTGAACTGAATTAGAATGTATCTAAATGTAATCTAAAAGCAGGCAGAGCTTTTGTCAGATAGCCTGCTTCTACCTTTCAGCTGTCACTGGTGGTGCATTAGACACAACAGTAGGAAGGACAGCAGAAGTTTTAACTGTTTTTTTTTTCCCACCTGCATTCTGCCAAAACCCAACTTTACTTGGCTCAACTTGATCAGCATTCTTACCTCTGACAAACCGACGAGTGAATGTGACGAGCACTAGCCAATCAGAGAGCAGAACCCAGCAGGAAAAGCCTTTGACAAGGGGGTTTATTTCCTAGCCAAAAAGGACGCCGCAAACTTACTAACAATAGTTCAATAACAATAACAGAAATGACCATGTTAAAGTGAAGGTCTCTAGCCCCTGAATCGTGACCTTTCCACGCAGTGTTCTCACCTTTTTAACCTTGTGGCCATTTGCCCCGAGTAATGCCCCCTCTGCCCGCTCTCCTCTGCCCCCAGTGCCCCAGTCTCCAGTGTCCACCCAGCGCTGCTCTCCACGGGACCCGTTTGAGCTGGGTGAGGCCGCCAGCCCCTCCAGCTACTGCCCCGACTACACGGTGCGCGCACTCACCGACCTGCAGATCATCAGGGTAAGGTCAAGAGGTTAAGAGGTCATGACCTTAGCCCGCTTTTAGGGCTGCATTCAGAAATTCTTATGGTGGCATTGTGTGTCTGTGTGTGTTTGAATGTAAATGGTGTTTTGTTAGTTGTTGAAAAAGTTATTTTGGAAAAGAAATACTATAAATGACCTCACAGTAAGGACCCACACAGGTCTGTATGATGTTGTGACTGTTTGACCTTGTGACATCGGCATCTCTTCTCCCTGCCACCCGCCCCCACAGGTGACGCGTCTGCAGTACCTGAACGCCCTAAGGGCGTCACGCATCGGCCAGAGTCCCGATCCCCCCGAGATTAAGATCTTACCCAACAGCCAGACCAAGCTACTGAATGAGAGGAACACTACCCAAGGTACATTTCACCTTAGCACTGTGTGTGTGTGTGTGTGTGTGTGTGTGTGTGTGTGTGTGTGTGTGTGTGTGTGTGTGTGTTTTGCTTTATCTTCTTTTTTCATTTTGTAAAACAAAATAAAAGTAAACTTTTTCTGTCATTCTAGTTTTTTACACAATTCAGGTGGTTGTTTTATTTGATAGTAGCTGCAATATATCCTAATAACAATTAATTCAGGTGCTAATCTGTGTTTGGGAAATGGCTCATTTTCAGATGCAGAATTTGGGGAAAGGGGGCAGAGATGTTGTAAAAGGGGGAGATGTCAATCTAAGAAATATTCCCATCTGTGAGAATATAACAGCTAACTAGCATTAACTTCAGGCACATCTGTAGGCGCATTCGGCTAACTAGCATTAACTTCAGACACATCTATTGGTGCATTCGGCTAACTAGCATTAACTTCAGACACCTCTACCTACATGTATAGGCACAGTCGGACCCAACAGTTCTAAGAACACAGTTCTACTAACTACTAAATGGAGAGGCTACCCCTAGAACTACACAGTTCCTAGGGCTTTTTTTGTATTTGCATTCGGACACAGTAGGAACTCTGAGATGACACACATTAGTAGCCCAATTATTATATGAACATAAAGTAATCCAACTGACAGCATTGCTATTTAATTACCAGCTACTGAAGTTTATTGACAAACTAGAAGCTCATATTATCAGGAGCATTTAAAAAAAAAAAAGAATCAGCATTGTTATTAAAAAAAATTCTCATCTGTCCAGAAGGCATTTGTTGCGTGACAGTAGTCAGTCTCTGCAGCCTTCTCATGAAGTTTTATTTTAAGGAAATTTAAACAGGAGCTGAATTATATTGACCGCAATATTAAAAATGGCGCTTTCTTGGCATGCACATCAGTCATGGTTCCTAGACAGTGAAAAGACCCTAACCCCAAAATAGTTATAGGAACTGTGGTCAGAGGAACTCTTTAATCCCCAATTCCATGCTGTCCGAATTTGCAGAAAAAAAAGGGGTTCTAGGAACTGCAAAAAGTCCCTACAGTGCAAAAGGGCCTTATCACTGTGAGCTAGTAGTATCAGTTCTCTGATGGTAGTCACCCAGTATTTCTGCGTCAGTTATTCTCGTGGTACGATAGAAGAGATGAGCTGGAGATTTGTCTTGTTCAGTCAGTTGTCTTTTTAAAATTTTCCTTTTCTCTATTTCTATTCTTCTGTTCTATGTTGATTATTTTGGTGTGTGATGTTTGTTACCAACAGCACTCGCACTCATGCCATATTCCCTCATTAAAATCCAGACTGCCACAGACGATTAGCAAGTCAGGCTATGTTTATATCCACCTTAGAGGTGTTAAAGTCAAATCAACAAAACTGACATAATGCAGCATAATGTGCATTTTTGTTAGGATACTACTGTAGTTTGAGTAAATGGGATCGATAAATGTGGAGACACTGTCTGTTGCAGCACCTCTAACTATCACTTGTCATAAAATGGCCATTCTTTCATATTAGCAGGTGTCACCATAATATGCTAGCTATGCATAAGATGTCAAAGATTGTCACAGAGAAAGTGTAATTGAGATGAAGCCAATTGTTTCCACCAAATAGGTCAAGGTCAGGGTAACTTTATTGTCCCCGAGGGGCAATTATTTGCACAGCCAGCAGACAGACATAAGGACAAGACACACAACAATACATAAAAACATAAAATACCCTCAGTATCTAAAACACAATAATTAATAAATAAATAAATATAGTTAAAACAGTTCTGGCAGACCGTTTAAAATGGAAATGGAAGTCGGGATAAAAGAGTTTCTGAGTCTATTGGACCTGCATCTGGCTATGGAGTACCTACGGCCTTAGGGGAATAGCTTAAACTGGCAGGACAGGGGATGGCTGGGGTCAGCTACAATAGAAGAACCGGCCTTCTTTGCCACTCTGTTGGAGTAGGTGTAAGAGAGAGTGGGGAAGTTGATGCCTGCAATCTTGCTACATGTTCTGACGAAAACTCTTCGTTTTTTATAGGAGCTTGTTCAGGCTTGTTCAGCCACTGGTATTCTATTGAAGACCTACCAACCCTTACATGTTTTCAACCGCAGATTGGAATCTCCCTCTTTTAAGAATATCTCTCTCGGTGCTGTTTTTTCTGACTGCTTTAAACTAAGACCTTTCTCTCTTTTTTTTTTCTTTCCTTTCCTTCCCTTTCCCTCTCTTTCTCCTCTCTCCTCTCTCCTCTCTCCTCTCTCCTCTCCTCTACTGCCACCTGTAGACTTTCCTGTTCACTTTTCATTCTTTGAAACTATCGAGAACTTCTGTTAGTACAGTCTGCATGAGGTATTTTCTAATGCTGGTTACTCTGTCGCATGTTATTTGAAGTTCACATATTTAAAGCTGATCTTGAATGCTTTTGTCATACTCAAGATTAAACACACACAGTTACAACAGTTCATTAGAATAATGTGTGGAATCAGCATTTAAAAAGTATATGTATGTATACTTTCAAAAAGTTCATTTGATATTACTTCATTTATTTGGGCACTTTTCATTTACTTCTATATTGTGTTATATTATTTTGAATTATTTTGCTTGTCCATATCCTAGGCCACATGAATTTCATATTATTTATTTTCCCACGGGTTGATTTTGTTTTGCATTGTTGTCATATTGTTCTGGGCTCGCGCAGGATGTAAAGAGTAAGGTAAGGATGTCTCATCTGCCAAACGTCCATGAGTCATCTAACATGTGCTTGTCTTGGAGGGACAGCTACTTGCACGTGTGGTTCGTTGAGGTTCTGTGTTTGAGCGGTTTGTACCGAGTATCGGTCAGAATTGGATTGGAGATATTGATAGAAACTGTATGTAATGGATGTCGCTACCTAGAGGAATGCAAGATAGCCTTTTCCAAAACTTCTGAGGTGCTTTTCATTTTTTTTTTATTGAAATGAATTAGGGAGGATGGGGATGCTGTTTCAGGACAAACATGCTGAACCTCCTCACATATAAGTACTGTACATGCAACAGTTTTAACATTAGCACTCCTCTCTGCGTACTATTTGCATGGCGCCCCCTGGATGTCATTTGTAGATCTTCAGATATTCACAGTTTACTTTTACATTGCTCCTCCATGTTTCCTTTGTCTACACGTACATCTACGTAACACTTAAGTTACATTAGCATTCCATTGCTTTTAAACAAGTAATAACTGCAGCTTTAAAAATGTTGGCATTAGGTCCTAAAGAACTCACTTTGACCTCCCCCATCTCACCAACCCCACCCCCCACCCCACCTCACTCCCCTAAACAGGTCCAAGCCAGACGCAAGAGGGAGCCTCTAAGGACGAGACTCAAAGCTGAAACGCCTCACAGTGACCCCCCACTTACCCCCAGTTACCTCCCACTTACCCTGACACTTCAAAGGATTTTAAATGAATCAAGTGAAATCATATTTTCTAAAAGAAAAAAACAACGTAGGAGATTAGAAAGAAAATAAATCAGTATTTTATCCCTATTAATGTAGCATTTGAGCCAGGTAAGAGGGGTTAATTAGTTCGTTTTTTTATTTTATTTCTGTTATGGGAGCAGGCAGTGGACTTATGCCTTCAGGAGTTGCACAGTCTGAGGGCTTAAGCTTTGTCTTTGGTCCTTTGTAATCCATCAATGTCCTATTCCTCACCCACCCCTACCTGCCACACCACCATCTCTTTAAGGACTCCTCTCCGGAGGGCCGGACATCACCTGGATGCTTCTGCCTCACCAACACACTCATTCACAGCAGACCAGGACCCAGAACTACCAGGAACTGCTCAGACGCGCTCACAGCCGTGATGCTCCAAGCACACGCCAAACACGCCACACGGGACGAAACGAAAACAGGTTAAATCTGCTTTTAGCAGAGACGTGCTCCTCCAAAACCAATCATCTAATCGCTGTTTTCACTCTGTTCGCTTTTAATAGGCTGTGTATGGGTGCCAAAGTTAAACCCGCCATACTCTCTCGCCTTGTGTTTGAGTTCCATGTTCCATGAGCGGTTCTTCGTGCGTGTGTGTTCTCAGCATGTGCCTCCTTCGTCGTTTTTGTTCCGTTTTATTTCCTCTCAAGCAGCCCTGCAGCAGTGTGCTTGTATTGTAGACTTCCCATGAGCACTTTCCACCGTGTGTGTGTGTGTGTGTGTGTGTGTGTGTGTGTGTGTGTGTGTGTGTGTGTGTGTGTGTGTGTGTGTGTGTGTGTGTGTGTGTGTGTGTGTGTGTGAGAGAGAGAGAGAGACAGACAGACAGAGAGTATGTGTGCGTGTGTGTGTAAGTAATGATGCGAGTGAGAGAGGTCCATCCACTTTCTTTGTTTAGCTGCTCTACTTCACTTGTCCTAAAGGACATAAGTACGTCCGGTACGTCCGAAAACATCTCCAGCCCCTGAAGGCCGCCATGTTGGTGCTGGTCACTCACACTGATCATCACATACATACAGATTTTAGTTTTGTGTTTTCTTTTGCTGTTCATTTTTATTTTGTAAACATTAAAGTGCAATGATGTTTGGTGCCTAAATCAAAACGATAGAACACTAGCTGTAAACAAAAAAAAACATGCCAAAATACCAGGGATGTGTTGTGACCACTTTTGTCCAACCAAGTACAAGTACTCACAAACGGTGTGTGTGTGTGTGTGTGTGTGTGTGCTTAATGATAACTGGTGAAGAACTGATGCAAGTTCTTAATAAGGCAGTATTTCTTCCGTAAGGATAACAATTATCATCAAGATAGGATTAGTTTCTGTGAGCTTCAGAGATGCAGTGTCTTCATCTTTCACCTCATGTTTCCTCAGAGCAGGACGCCTCTGTGTAAATCCATGTCATTTGTTTTGTTTGGTAATGTGAGTTCGCCAATATCCCTCCCTCTGTGCCATAATGTTCTTTCATTAATCCACAATCCATTCCATGGTTTGAGGCAACAGACCAAGTCAGGTGTGTGTGTGTGTGTGTTTTCTTGCTGTTCATTTTTCCTTAATTAATCCTGTGATGTTGTAATACAATGATCACAATGAAGATTTGCCTCTCACCTGACCAAAACACACAATGACTGGTTGCCAATTATACTCTGCTGTGTTTTACCTTTTAAGTTGAACATTCCAACTTAATTTGTGTGTGTGTGTGTGTGTGTGTGTGTGTGTGTGTGTGTGTGAGAGAGAGAGAGAGAGAGAGAGAGCGAGCGGTGTAGAAGAGTGGGAGAGTCATTCAAACATTTCAGTATTCATTCTCAAAGGATGGTTCATTTTCAATTTTCAGGAAGTGTGCTATCAAAGTATTAAACTCTACCTGTCCACTGAAGACTTTCCCTCTAGACATTCAACCATGTTTTAGAGACATGAGTCCTGTACACGGTGCCAGCAGTCCTCTCGTTATACAAAATAATGCTGTCATTCAGTTTCTTCTGCCTTTTTATTAGTCATTTTCTCTTCTCTTTGAGTAATTTCAAGAACTGTTTTCTTGAGAATGACCATGTGATTCCAAGTAAATATTTCTCAGCTGTTTTAAATATATTGTACTGTATGCAGAGTTGCATAGGCCGATTTATATTGTATCAAATTAATGAATGTATATTGTAAAAGAACCTGTTACTTGTGCTTCCTTGCTCTAATGGAGAATGCTGGGTATTTTGGTAGGGTAAGGATCACTGTATATACAAATCTGAATCTATATATTGCAGAGATTATAAATCAAGATTAGTGGTTAGATAAAGTGTTACGTTTTTCAGGTACAAGAGTAAAGTGCTGTTACCAGGGGAAACTAATGTTAAGGCATCATTAGGACCAGCTTCTCTTTCTTTCCTTGTTGTAGTCTTTAATTAATTTCTTTTCCTGGAATGACTAACAGTGAGCGCATCAACCCTTTTCATCGAATGCTTTCAATCTCGACTGTTTGATAGGAAATAAAAATAACCCTGTACAAAAAAAGATCAGTGTATTTCTCAGTTGTATTGTCTTGCATAGTAGTTATTACAAAGCAGCATTAATGTGTTTGCTCCTCTGTATTTTAGTTGTGCTGCCTCATATGTCCACTAGGTGGCAAAAGAAGGGTTTACTACATTACATTGACCAGAGATGCAGAGTTCATGGTTCCTTCATGTTAATCTGTGATGTGATCAGTAGTAGTTTGTATGCATTTCAGATTGCTGATCATGTTAAAATGATATCTGCTTACTGACACTTTGGCAGTTCAGTCCAGCAGTGAAGAGTTCAGTTTAACTCCTATTGTTTCCCAGTGGCGTGCATGTGTTTGTATGTAAAACATTGCAAAAGTGGAAGAGACTGTCTGCTTAAACAAACCGCCCTCCTTACTTGGTATGTAACAACCAACCTCACTTCAAGAACACTCTACAGTGTGTATCATCCTTAAAATGCAATAAGCACCATACATGCAGTATAGGAAAAACTGATAATGAACAGATATTGTACATTATATGGGTTTGTCAGACTGGGCGCAATGGTGGCAGCCGTTACTATTACAACTTTTCTGGCTACTGCATGCTAGCTCTTAGCCACTATGCTACCAATGGCAATGACTTTCCTCAGCCTCTTTGGAGAGTAAAATTATTTTCTTTCACAGGGCCCACAATTTCTAGCGGCGCCCCTGGTCGTACCTAACCCACCGCCTATCCTGTGCTGCCACAGAAACTGCTGACTCACTTCAATTCAATTTAATGTGCTTTATTGGCATGACTGCATTGTATAATATTCCCAAAGCATTGTAAAGGGTAAAATAAATAATAACAGTAATAATGGTAGTGTTAATTATATTAATAACATGACTATAAATAATAATAATAGTAAAAATGAAATAAAACTAATATTATCTTAACTTATCTCTCTCTCTCTCACACACACACACATATGAATAATCATAAAATTGGTTGAAAATTGTTGTTGCACCATATTGTGACCCTCACCCCTGTAAGCCTCCTTGTTAAGTATACATTTTGGGGCATTTTCCCCCAATTCCCCATATTATTTTTATCATCATTTTAAGACAGCGTGAATGACTCTGGATTTTCATTCAATCTTTATTTATTCTCGGAGGTTCATTGAGGGTAGTCCTCATTTTCAGTGAAGCCGAGATTACACAGTAATAGGGATGTAACGGTATGAAAATTTAACCTCACGGCTATACCAGAAGTGACCAAAATTATCACGGTATTTCTAAAAGTGTGTTCAATATGTTCAGAAAGCACTGATAGGCCTACACAAGCTGAAATAGTTCAAAAAGTATCCCGTTCACTTTTTTTTTTTTTTTTATGTTTAATTGGCTATGTGCTTATAGCTTAACTTACCCTACCATTACTTGGAGTTTGCTATTTCTGTTATTTGGATGCAATGAGTGAGACCAAAGTAAGCGTTCAAAATAAAACTTCAGGCTACTGTATTCTCCTGACAACATGAGTGGAATAGATTTAATGTGGATGCAAACATAAAAAGACGCAGAGTGGCTACATGATACAGTACATATTTTGTGGTGAAAAAGTTCCGCCTTTTAAAATCAGGTGTAGTCTAATCCGAATCGTAGTTAAAACCATCAGTTAGACAACAGAATCAGAAACAATTTTAAATGAAAACGGTAATTATTATCGTCAACATTTTTATTGCGGTTTACCATTATACCGGTAATCGTTACATCCCTACACAGTAACAATGGAATAACAAGAGATATACAGTAGTATAATAATTGTGGAAAATTAAACAAATAATAAGATAACCTACATAACATTATAAAGGAGGAAGGGAAAATAAAAATACAGAAAATATTAATAATAAAATAACATTTACATAAAACAGGTACAATTTGACATAGGAAGGTTTGTGATTACAGATCTGAATTGATTATAGGAAAGTAGAGAGTTCATTTTTATGTTACATTGGAGCCGTTTTGTACAGTGGCGCATTGCATTCACAAAAAAAATCAGGTTATCTCATAATCATACGAGATAGTATCTCATAATTACAAGATAACTATCTCATAATTACGAGATAAACATCAACATACATGTCTTAGTACCGTTTCCTGGATACCCCTCTCTGTCTCTCTGTATTTCTCTTTCTCTCCCTCTATTAAAGGTTGTGTCAGCGATGGCGTGGTAACGTCACTTCTGTTGACGTTCAAACAAAACAGAGAGCTAGCTCGCTACTCCCTCCCCCTCCCTCCCGTGCAATTGAAACTCCTGAATGCACATCTCGTCGGTTATTGGTTGGAACACTTTATTTTGCCTTGGAGTGTTAGGCAACGCTTGTTGGTGGCAATTGTTTTTGTGTACAGATCTCGGAGCCTGGGCTGCCTACAGAGGGGCGTTTTTTTGACGCCTGCTTATGGGGCAGGCAGTTAGCGGATCGTTAGGAATGATTAGATAGATAGATAGATAGATAGAGATAGATAGATACTTTATTGATCCCCAAGGGGAAATTCAAGATGAATGTGATCATTTATGTTTAGGCCTTAGATAATTTATGTTATGTATTATGCAATCGCTGATACAACCTTTAATGTACTTATTTATTTATTTGTTTATACATACATCCATTCATCATTGTTGCTCAACATGGGAAAAAAGGGTGTTTTCCACAAGGACATAGCAATAAAATGGAAAAGGGTAAGAATCAAATTGCAACACAATCAAATCATTATTACTGTACAGCTGATTGTTTGTCATGCTGGTGACAGGTTGTTATTAGGTATTAGGTACTCCTCTGTGTTATATGTTAAATATTAGAGTTTTGCGTTGGTGGGGAAATCTTCAGTGACTCGAGGTTGCTCAAGCAGAAGTAAAACTTTGTTCTCTCTAATAACAGAGGGCGGGTGTTGTATGTGTGAGGACAACACACATGATCAAACTTGGTGTGTGTGTGTGAGAAGACATAATAAGATCATATAACAATAACACCCCCCTCACACACCCACACACACCCACTCCTCCCCCGAGTCACAAGGTCTCTGGTCTCATGTCACACTAATGGACGCATTATTTTGGATGCTTTTATGCCTTGCAGTGACCTGAGGCCTCATTTATAAAACATTCTTATGCACAGATGTGATCTTAGACTGTGCGTACGCTCAAATCCATTCCAACGCTCAGATTTATAAAAAACGTGGAAAAGTGCTTATCTCCAAGTCAGGTTCCAACCTGACGTACGACCATTTCATTGGCTACTGCAAGTAATCTGAGGTCTAAGAGTGATGAATTTTCAAAAATTCAAAAAACTATCTCATGTCTTTTTTTGTCATATGCTTGATCAATATCAGCAGATGTTTTTTGAAGTAGTGAAGACTGGACACAGCTTAATGTTTCATGGTTTGACATGAAACTGCTAATGAGAACTACTTAAGAAAGTAAAAAAATGTGGGCCTATACAGCTTACTTATTCCATAACATCTAAAGAAAACCACGAAGGCCTACCATTTAGTGATTGAAAAATTCTTACAGCTGATCTAGAATATATATCAGTCTAATATTGACTGTAAAATGTCCAATTGAGCTTATTTAGGAGAGGAAAATGACATTTGCACTCATGATATTCCCAGCTCCGCAACACAAAAGGTAATATTTGAATGTAGGCTATATATAGCCACTGAACGCAGGGCCTTGCATCTTCATAGAGTTGCAGCTGAGTTGCACAAGGAGTTACAGAGCGCACCTGTTTGCTTTATGACTTTATGAAATTTTTATGTCATGTGTGTTGAGAAAAGTGCTATATAAATGTAACGTGTTGTTGTTCTCTATTATATATGACACGATTCTCAGGATAGGACCCACGCGCAAGACTCTTCCAGGCGGAAATTTAGCAAAACACACTTTATTATAACAAACTAACACATTTACAAATTTACTTACGGACAGGACTCAAACAGGGTGAACAGAGAGACAAACCGACAAAGGACAGAGGATCAGGGGGGTAGAAATACACAGACCAATTAACATAAACACAGAAGACTTGACCAGACTAACAAGACAATAACGGGGAACAACAGGTGTGAGCAGAAACGGAGGGAAACTAACGAGACAGACAGTGCAGACCATATAAGGGAAAAGGGGTGGAGACAGTCACACGACAGCAGACAGGTAAACAGAGCACATGGGGAACAGGCAAAAGCAAACATAGGACAATACACAAAATGGCCACCAGGGTGGCACAAAGTCACTTAGTCCTGGCCAGATCCAGATGAAATACACCCTACACATACACGATCACTTAGTTTCAATTTCAACTGTTTTGTCATAGGCTAAAACCTGGCAACCCAAAACCCAAATAAGGAAGCGGGTGCCTTCTGCGCAGCCTGAGTCTCGTCGTAAGCAAGTGGACTAGTTGAATGGCCTACTCCAGAACTAGCTGTTGTGAAATTGTTGGGAATTTAATTGATTAACACATCACATAAACTGAGTGTTGTTGATACACTGAACTGAATCTCCCATTTTTGGAAAGCTAAATGTTGACAGGTATGGTGTAGGTAACACTGTAATGTCACACTCTTGCACACTACTGTGCGGTCCATTGTTTATTTTACCCTCACTTCCTGTTAACTGTGAAATTCCTTCGACGACTGTGTCCTCACCAGAGAATGCTTCTGATTGGGTAAACTCACAAACCACACCCAGTGGATATTCCAGAGTCGTAAGAGTTGACTGCGGAGGATATTGCTGCCGTCATAGCAGCCATATCCTTTGTGGTATTCTTCAGGTGCATTGTTGGCCTAAAGGGAGTTACACACACACACACACACACACACACACACACACACACAGTGACACACACACAGTCACACTCAGTCACACACTCACACAGTCACACACACACACACACACACTCACACATCATAACAGTAAAACCACAACACTTGCCAGGGCACTGTGGTAAACCACAGTCATACTTTTGAAATGTTTGCAATTAACCATCATCACATTACGTCAGCGACCTCTCTCCAGGGAAAAACACACACGCACACACACACAAACACGCTCACACACACACACAAACAATCCCTGTGTGAATATGCATACCTATGAAATGGTTCTCAGGTTTGGTTTGCACTGGTTGGCCGAGTTCACACACTGGTTGATTCCATGTCTCCAGTCAGACATGGGCAGTATTTTAATTACATGTATTTAAAATAAGTATTTAATTACTTTAGCGTATTTTGTAATTTGTATTTTGCAGGATTGGAAAAACTAAGATGTAGTTTGTAACAAACTACTTTGAGGGATTGTATTTGAGCATTTCAACTACTTAAATACTTCTCAAATAAGACAAAATGTCATCACTCAATTAAATATACTACCCGCTATAACCATGACGATAGGCAATGCTTAAAGCCAAAGGCCAGAATCTTGGTGAATCTGGTTTTAAGAATAGGCTGGGTGCCTGGAGATATCCCTTGGGCAATTCCTTATATTCAACTGTAAAGTTGACCTAAACATTTCATTACCTTTTTGGAAGAAAAGCATGACGTGTTTACCCATTTTCCATTTTTCTTGCTGTGGTATGCCACATTGTGACCAACTTAAAAGTGTTAGAATCAACTTTCTTCTATTACGATCCCCTCTGAACATGTGTAAAGTTGAAAAAAATGAAAAAAAAGTCATTTGAGGGAGCCAAAATGGTCAACTTTATCATCCTTCTGTAAGGACAACATAGGGTGTAAACCCAATTTGTTTGTTTATGTCCATTTTTGTCAACTTAAAGCCCCTTAGTACTCCAACATGTCAGGAAGTTGAAAGAAATTAAAAAGTAACTATAGGAGCTTGAATTGTCAGGTGTGTTAAGTGCTACAAGACTAAAATTTGAAAACGATACAGATAATATACTGAGAATATTAGGACCACGGCCTTTGACCCCATGACCTTGAGTACCTAATAGCTGATGTTCATTCTCACTACAGGACAGTATTAAAACAGTACAGGGCAGTATTAAAACTTGGATTTGACATGAGGATTTATGTAAAGAGTAACATCCACTGTGGTGTCCTGATATGCAGTCATAATGGAGGAGACGGAGACAAAGACCTCCCGGTGTGGAATTCTCTCCCAAGTTAATTCATTCTGTTACTCAGCGCACAGTGAATCCCGGCGCAGTGAGCTGCCTGCAACAACAGCGGCGCAGGGAGGGGTTAGATGCCTTGCTCAAGGGCACTTTAGCCGTGCCTACTGGTCGGGGTTCAAAGCGGCAACCCTCCGGTTAGAAGTCCGAAGCGCTAACCAGTAGGCCATGGTTACATGGTCCCTTTGTTACAGTTGATTCCACTGTTGCGAAGCCTGCTTGTCAGTTCAATCTACTGTTAATTTCGTCAGACGAGACGAGAGGAAATATGTTCGTCAACGACCTTTTTTTTCATGACTAAGACGAGACGATGACGAGGCGGCAGTAATGTCCTGAAACACTGACTAAGACTATCTTAAGATGCATTATTGTTGACGAAAAAAGACGAGACTAAAATGTTTTGCATGAAATAAAAACTAAGATAAAATCTCCCTTCATGTTCGCTCTACAAAATGAGAAGACAGAATATCTAGCTGTTATGTTTTCAAAATATTCAATGAGTTAATAATAACAGCTTTCCTGTAGGCTAGTTCACGTGCTGCTGCTGCAACCCTGTGGCTGCAACACCTAAACTACATGGAACAAGAACACTGGAGATTTCTGCCAGAGTTAGCAAGCTAACTATAAGCTTTATGCCACAATGCTACATACCCAGAAGTTGAAGCTTCTCTCATACAAATTAACATCTCCCAGAATGTCCATATACGAAAATGTTCAGCATGTAATGTCAACTATTCATCTAGTTAGACTGATGATGCAAAGTTTGCTAGCAAGTAAGCTACAGTAATATGGAAAGTAAGCTAGCAGGTTAGCTATGGCTAAGATGGAGAGTCTGTTTGGGGAATGTGTTGTGTTTAAGATATCGCCATCTAGCGGTAAGGAGTAAAACATTAATAGTTTGGCCTACAACAGTGTTTCTCAAACTTTTTCAGTTTCAGGACCACTTAACTAACCCTAGCTAAAAAAAAAAAAAAAAAAGATTAGACCTACTTCAACAGTAGCCTATAATTAGTCTACACTATAGGCCTACTCACTGAACCACCTTGCTTATTGTCTTTGCACTGCTTATTGTGTCAGAGGATTCATACTGTATGATTTAAATTGGCATATCTTACATAGACAGTGTTGCAGAACTGTTTGGATTTACATACAAGTTATATTGCAAACAACTCATCTATATTATATTTTACCACGTCTGCTCGCGGACCACTTGGGATAGCTTGCAGACCACCAGTGATCCCCGGACCACACTTTGAGAAACACTGGTCTTCGAATATGACAGTGGTCCAGTCAAATCTTTTACTGTCTATGGTCAAATCCCAGCCAAGCTATAACTGTAGCTCGACTTACCTGTGCATGTAAACATACTGACTGACAAAAAATCAGAATGAGTCATTATAACAGACGAGTAGCCCTGTGGACACACAATGTTGTTGGAAAATTGAGATGTGTGAAACACTATTTGACTCAAATGGTAATCAGAAATAATTTGTTATAAAAAAAAATGACTAAAATGTGTTGACTAAAACTGACTAAGACTAAGATACCTTTAGTTTTCTTTTGACTAAAACTACACTAAAATGGCGAGACTTTTAGTCGACTAAAAACTTGACAAACAAAAATGATATTTGAATGACTAAATATGACAAAGACTAAAAAGGACATTTCGTCACAAGACTAAGACTAAGACTAAATTAAAAATAGGTGATAAAATTAACACTAGTTCAATCATTGTTTACATTGATATGGGATGGTGATTACATTTTATTACCAGATCTACTTAGGTGCCCCAATGTACAGAATTAATAACCCCCTGCCAGCCAATCAAAAATAGTATTTCTTGTCTCTTGGGGATACATTTTCAATAATATGCCTTGTTAGTATACCATGATTATAGTGTGGGTATTTTTGTATTTCCAAATTACTTGTATTTTAATTAAATACATTTTTCACATCAGTATTTTGTATTTTATTTTGTTACATTTCATGAGCCAGTATTTGTAATTTGTAACAAAATAGTTTTTGATGTATTTGTGCCCACCTCTGTCTCCAGTGCAGTTCAGGGTCTTCACTTCACTTGCATTCAGCAATAGGGCTTACATAGAGCCCTGAAAAGTGCAAGAACAACCAGATCATTGTTTGCAGCCTAACTATATAACTGAAAAACAGTTGTGATTACATACAGATGTTCATATTTCATGTTTTTAATTTACACAAACATCTCCATTCGTGCATCTGTGCAGTGAAGGGTATATTGTGTGCTGCCTGCTTCCAGAAATCAAACCAACATCTTGTGTTGCCATCTTTTGTCTTACCGATTGTGCCAGAGAAAGTCTAATCTGTGACACCATCACATACTGCATCACATCCTCTGATGGTACAAAGGTTGGGATGGCATCGATTTACCAACACCACCCGCCTCCACACAAACCTACTTCCCCACCCCCGCCCACAGCACCTTCATTTAGAGTCAACTGAAATCGCAGGTACCAGCTACAAGAGGAAATGAATCACCTATAATAAAAAAAGAGAGCTGGATACTCTCAGAACAGGATGTTTCACTAACTGAATAGGTGCAAGAATGCTGTTGTCCAAAACAGTGTTGCGTTGACTGTTTCACAAAACAACCATGTAAGAAAGAGTGGTCTTATATATATACAGCACATGGATAGACTCTCATTGCAAACAGTGCTGAAATATTTTTTGTATAATCTAGACATGGAATGAATATTACCAGCAGTTGCCTGAAGTAGACATGGAATATTCCCAGCTAATAGTACACCAATCATCAGCTGCTAACTGAGAGTCACAAACTGATACTGTGACATCCTGTGAGGCATTAAGTTTGTTTATTGTCTGTTACAGTGATAACCACTTCCTGTTTGCTTGTTGCACAATGAACCAGTTTAAGCAAGACTATATCTCTACTATTAACCTTCCCAGGGCTGTCATGCCAAGGGAATTCCCCTGGTTGTTAAGTTGCCTGGCACAGATTAACTTAAGTTAAGTTGCCCAGTCAGACCAATAGTATGAAAAATCAGGAACAGAGTTTATTTACAATGATGCGCATCAAGGGAGAGACAGCATGACTTCCCCTAAAGATCAGCTGCTCTAACTAGACATAGTTAGGGTTTAAGTATCCTTCCAGGCTGACGGGATATGGCATTGGTCATCCCATCTCACATGGACTACACTGAATCAGACGGTTAGTGGCAACCTGGCAATCCGGAGCAGATAGCTACTGACGCAGCCATGCAGAACAGTGAAACACTGCAAAGTCAAAATATTCCCGCTTATCTCTAAACACAGTCACACACAGATATACACAGGGACAGTACAGATATCATACAGTCATTACATAGAATCATACTTTTAGTATCAAAGTGACCCACTAATGAGAAATGCAGAACATTAAACCACATATTGAAATATTGGACATAATGCAGAACATTAAACCATATATTGGAATATTTGACATAATGTTCTATTCCACTTTCTCTCAGTGCTTAACCTTGTTAAAAATGAAAAAAGGTGCTTAACCTAGTTAAAAATGAAAAAAAATTGAAAAATAAGGCGTTGTAATCGCAGGTATCTTTGGCTGACTATTCAAAACTGCACAATATCTGAAGTGTAGGATCATTATGACACCTTCTGAATGCATGCCAAGTTTCATGGAATTTCGTTCATGAGGGGCCATACAATAAATGAATATACAGTATGTGTACATTTAGTGACTGTACACCACGCACGCACATACACACACATAAAGACATGCACACACAAAAGTACAGACACACACGCACACACACACGCATGCATGCACACATAAACGCACACACGCATACACATGCACGCACACACGCACACATACAGGCACACACACATAAAGACACCAGTACACACATATACACACAGTACACATGCACGCACACACACACACACGTGCAGGAACACACGCACGCACACACACATAACACATAACACACACAAAAAGATACAGACACGTACACACATATACACACAGTACACATGCACGCATGTCACAGTATTATCAGCTCGTGACTCTCAGTTAACAGCTGATGATTGATGTACTATTAGCTGGTAATATTCCATGTCTAGTTCAGGCAACTGCTGGTAATATTCATTCCATGTCTAGATTATACAAAAACTAGAAATGTAATGCCAGAGGAATTACAGTAGTGGATGGAAAGCTGCTGGCTTAATGTTGGTGGGAGATTCCTGAAAAAAAAACATTGAATCACTTAATCTTTGGGTTCATACAAACCCTCGTACCAAAAAACCTTGTGTGTCAAGGCATTCTTGAGATATAACACTCAAGGTGTTTTTGACCTTGACATTTGACCTTTGACTTCCAACATCAATTCACTTCATCTTTGAGTCCATACAAACACTCATACCAAATTTCAGGCATGTATGTCAAGGCATTCTTGAGATATCTTGCTCAGAGTATTCATGGACTTGACTTTTGACCTCCAACATCAACTCACTTCATCTTTGAGTCCATACAAACACTTGTACCAAATTTGAAGAATATGCGTCAAGCCGTTCTGGAGATATAATGCGCAAAGCATGAGACATGGCTGTGACTTTTATTTTGACACACGGGAAATACTTAAACAGGATATGTAGTTAAGTGAGAGCCAGATTGTATGCTAAGAAGCTGAGACAGTTGGATTCACAGGTGAAACCTGTGCCAGTGTTTTCATTAGCCCGGGAACTACTCTGGGAGCTTAACGAGCGCAGATGGCTTTAGGCCATTATGACATCACAGCCTCCATGTAAGTCTATGGGGGGGAAATGAGCCTTTTAACATTTTAAAGAGTAAGTGGTAAACTTCTACAACAAGAGCCCTATGGCATTGTTTTGGTAGGAGAATGAAGCCATACAGCTCTTCTATTAGGAGGTTTACCACTTACTCTGAGTTAACTTACCCAGGTTTGTCACTAAACCACGTCCTTGGAATACCCCCCAGGTGACCTCTCCCTGATTGTCAAACAGGCCTCAATTCATGAAGCTAACTAGCCAATTAGGCTACCCTACCCTGACCATGTGGGGAATGAAGTACACGCTCCCTTTGTGCATCCAGCGTGATTACAAATATTAAAATAACATGAAAAATCATGATGCATTAACAACAGCATGAAACATAAAACAACATGAAACAAAATAAAAAGCCAATGTGCACCTAGTCTTGTCCTCTTGCCAAAGAAGACAATATTAGAGGAATGATGAAAATCAAATCTTAGATGTAAATTTAAATATAGTGTGTGTGGGTCACATTGTCATATGTACAATGACAACAGGTTTGAATCACAATCCAAGAGAAGAACACAGGCCCAGTATATAATCCAATCAATCAGTCTTCAAATGAAACCAATGATGTAGATGAACACCTGAAAACTCCCTAGTCTAAACATAATATGATGTTACAACCAAATCTGATTCTTGAACAGTTTTATTTTGAAAGCAAAGCACAAAGTACACAAAACACATCCATCATTTACAATACAGCAGGTCGTCTAAATGCAACTATATTATCACTTCTGGAGGACATCTGAGTTACATTAAAAACATGATTAGAGATTTATGACATGTTACTCTGTCAATGCTCCTTCCACATGCAGTCTATGAAAGTTACCCATGGACAGTATTTGCTGTTTGCTTTGCAAAGTCATGGTTGATTATATGGTAGATTCATGGTAAATTGTAGATCATTCAGAAATTCAGAATCAGAAATCAATCAGAAATTGTAACAGAATATGCAGAATAATAAATAAACACCATACATAAATACATATATAAATAAATAAATAAAAACAAAGGAACTTCAGCCCACACAAAAATTCCATAAATACAAATTAATAAAATGACATCCACAGGAATTCAAAATGAACTTCTACTTAACTTGCTGTTAGGTAATACAATTTGTATTTACTATGACAAATGAAATTTCCCCAAATATAAGGTTGGAAATCCATCCCAGTGAGTTTAGGGACTCTGTTCTGAACCCTTCAACTCTGCTCAGGTTTTTAAAAAACACCCAGACTAAAGGCTGCACATTGTACATACTGTCTGGGTGTTTGGTATATAGTGGCAGAAATGGCCATTTCACACAAGCGTGAAAGTCGTCAGGCGGTCCGGGACATCCTGACTCTGGCACATGTCCACTCGCTGTCCATCAGTGTAAGACGTACTGATGAAGTAGCCTTTATACTTCACTGACTCGAAGCTGGTCACTGTTTGCCCAGAGACTGTCTTGTTGAACAGGAATCGCTTCATGTCGCCACTGATGCTCTTCAGGTCTTCCTTTTTCACCACCTAAAAACACAAAAGAAAGTATTTAGATAAAAAAAAGTTAAATTCACAGCGTTTCTGATTGCCAGTCTGGTGTTTCATGGGAGAAGACAGATCATGTGGAGAGAGGGAGCCGTCACCGGACCACTCAGATGTGGATGTTTGTTGTTTTATTTCAGTGCAGCAAAAACACTTCGTTTCGATGGAATATGTTAGTCCATCTGGGAAGATGGAATACCTATCGGAATGTTAGAAGATCTGGGAAGATGGAATACCCATAGGAACGTTAGAAGATCTGAGAAGAAGGCATACCCAGGGAAACGTTCGTTTTTTGGCGGCACTGATACAACAAACATCCACGTCTGTGTGCTCCGATGATTTCACTGAGGTTGTGAGATACACCACAGACATGAGTCATGACAACTAAGTAAGAAGAGAATATAATGTCAGTTGCTGTCAGGCACAGTGATAGCTGAATGTGTGTTGTGTTTGAATTTACTGTACCTCTAAGCCTAGAACAGGTTTCCCAGAGGAAGACGTGCATGAGAGGTAGAGGTCTTCTCCCACCCCCAAGGCAATAGGTCGGCCTTTGTCAGGTGTGACCGAGGGTTTGTATGTAGTCAGTTCCAGTTGGACTGCAAGCCAAAGAGGAAACAGGTGTTACATGATTTGAATGGCCACTGAACATGCCACCCACTTCACCAAGTCAAGATGAGTAAAGAGTAAAATCAACACTGCTTAACCAAATTCACAGAAATGTTTTACAAAACAACACTGATAAATAATGGCATGAGCTGTGCCATCCTACACAACGTGGGTTACATGTGTACATTAAAGACCAAAACATTAAAGGTATACTATGCAAGTTTAGGTATTTTTGGCGAGTTTACAGCTCCTTCTCTTCTCGTGACTTATCCCCCCTGTACACAATGCAAATGCTTTTGTTGTGGAGGTGAAGGATTACTGTAACAACAGGCAAAAACTATCTCCAAAGAGTTATATCTACTGACAAGGTAATGTTTCAGATTCTTGCGAGTTTTGGCGGGGGGCCACTCTTGGAAGTTGCATGGCTGGTTTTCTCGGTAGAGACTCGCTACATCTATGCTGTATAGCTATGCTAGGTGAACGATTCGCCTATTACAAGTTTGTTTACCATCAAATTGGCTTCATAAAGGTGAACATTTTGCAGAGTGCCTTTAAAGAATCATGCTTTGTAAAACTACTACTTTCAGAAAGACTGTGAGGTTGGTACCAGTGGAACCGGGTTCCGTGTAATGCGTTCTGCTGAGTACTCACCCCTTCTGCTCTTGTTCCCACTCTGGAGGGTGATGGCCTGCAGCTCCGTGGTGATTCCTTTACTTAGAACCAGGAACTTGTTTCGAACATCACAGATGAAGGACTTTTGCGGCGGTTGTTCAGACGAGTCATAGTGGTCAGCAGCATTTGTTGTTTTTTGATGGACTGTTGGTGTCACATACTCTGAAAGATGATGAGTGGCATATGATGAGATGTATCAAGGCACATCACTGGAAAACTTAGTTAGCAGATACTGTATTTCTAGAGCCCTTCTGTTCTAGAATGATTTGCTTGGAATTCCTTCTTTCAGAGGCTCAGCTAGTGTTTACTGTTCATCTATATCTCATCTTCCTCAGATCAAGGTGCTAGTACATTGTAAGAAGACCTGCTATTGAAATCTCTGGGGTTTATTTTTGAATTCACAATCTCTTGAAGGCAAGCTTTGGAGGCGCCAAAAGTCAAATTACCTTCCACCACATTCTCAAAGAAAATGTTGCACAGCTCCTCGTCTGAGAATTCAGTGCCCTGCAGCTTCTGGGTTTTCTTTAAACGGTGCAAGGCAATGACGATGTTATGAGGCTCATCAACCACCTCTATGTCGATTCCTGAATGTTGGTCACACTCTGCATCGTGTTCTTTGATCTGAAAAAAAAACACACATACACACATTAGCTACAGAATACACAAACATTAGTCCACAGATTTATTAATTTTGTAAATATGAATTGCAATAGCTGGCATCAGTAACAACAATAAGGTGTCATACTGATAGCCTACATTAATTAGAAAGTCTGTATTTGTGTAAAGACATTAAATGACTCACCTTGATCGTTGATTCAGCTTCCACAGAGTCGGGTTTGTAGCTGTTGCAAAAGTAAAAACAATGTCCATTAAGGTGTAAAATGCAGGGAAGAATTAAAAAGTGAAATAGATATTAGAGTTAAATTATATTAGCTACTTTAGGCGACATGCATTCCAGGACCACTGTGATATTTGAGGATTATTATAGCGACAAACATGGGTATCTCAAGCTAACAAGCCACTTATCTTGAGATATTAATTACAAAAATGGTTATCTTGTGAGAACCCGTTACATATATTGAGATTTCAAGAACAAAAATATAGGTGTCCTCTAGAGACTTTTGTAAACAAACTCTAAACAATATATGTATGTTCAATTTTGCATTAAAGATATATCTAACCTTTCCAAAGCTGCAGCCAAATTGAAATACACGTCAGCCATGATGCTAAAATAAAATGGTAAAAGAAAAAGTTTAATCTCCAAACAACTGTGACATTAGGATTGTTAATGTATAATAATTACATCTCAATTGTCATATGTCATCTTACCAGTTAGTAGGATGAGGATATGCTCCTTAGATAATTATTTTTATATGTTGATGAATCGTTATCTCAGAATGAGTATCACACACAGAGTTTTGCTTTTATAGGATTGAGCTGGCAAACCCCTGAAGTGAAAAAAGTCAAAAATTGCAACATCTTTTTATTAAGCCCATACAACTCTTACGCAATTACAAGAGGAAGTATTAACGTAGCAATAGTTGGATTCACCGTTGTATTTTAAAAGACTCACACAGACTTTTAATAAACATAATCTTCATCGCACCTTATACCTGAACGTGTTGCCTCAGGTGTGTTTGAATGCAAAATAAGCAATTGTATTAACATTACCCCCTTTCAAGTCAGAATTTAGTAAATGCACTTTTGGAGGTCTGGGCTTTGACTTGGCCACTCCAGAATTCACCTTTTTGTTTTTAAACAATTTCTGTGTAGTTTTCGCTGTATGCTTCGGCTCTTTGTCTTGCTGGAAAGTAAATCTTCTTCCAAGTCTCTTCTCTTGCAGACTGAATCAGATTGTCCTCCCGGCTTTCCATATATTTTGCATGATATTTATGTGATTGCTTATTTTGCATTATATTTTTTTAATTAATTAACATTATTGTGTAGAAATCTGCTGTTACTTTGACATGAAGGAGGGGATTCTTGTAAATTATTGTAAAAAAGGCAAATTAAATTGATCATGATTACATTTCTAAAAGCAGTAAAAGGGGAAATATCCAAGGCGGGTGAATACTTTTTATAGGCACTGTAAACTGTAACTGCTTATTTACAGTTTTTTGTCTGTCAATTAATAAGCATTGTCCCTATCATATAAACAAACAAATAAAACAAATTAAAAACTTATTTTGAACTTGAATTTGACACTACAGGTCCAAATTGTCCACAGATCTCTGATCTCAGACATCTATTTTTATTCAGAATGGTTGTCAGAAGATCAATTTTTTTGTGGGGAGGTCTTGCTTAATTTGTTTGTACCTATGTAAAAACTCTAAAGCGTCTTTGAGTGTCTGGAAAAGCACTATAAAAATACATGTTTTATTATTATTATTATTATTATTATTATTATTATTATATGAATGATTTTATTTTGTATTCAAGTGGTATTCTGATACTTTGATTTTTTTCTTTTTTTCTTTCTTGCAGTGCAATTCAGGAAATCATTGGAGTCATTTTGAAACTCATAAAATTTCCACTCCTTCCTGAAACTTTCCAATAGTTGTGGTTTGTTTCTCTTCTCTTCTTGTGACCAGTCAATGTAATCTAAGAAATCCTACCACAAATTCTGGAAAAAAAATGTAACAGGGAATATAAAAACAAACTCATGATACTGTGAATGCATAAAAGAGGAACTCAGGAAACAGTATACTGTATGACGAGAGAATTCATGTACCCACAAACACGTAGGCCTATAACATTCTATTTCTGGTTCACATCTCACTAAGATGGCGAGCACATATTTAAACATCAGCAACATAAACATAAGTACCCAGATGCCAAACGTTTCTGGCCCCTGGAGTTGCCAAATTCCAGTGATCTGGGCACGCAAGAGCACTCAGTGAGGAATAACATAGGCCTATAGTTTACCAGTGACTAGCATATTTGCCGTGCCGATGATACATCAGTTAGTTAGAACAGCAGTTAATAGTCATTACAGTGATGAGTTCCAGTCATATCACATTGAAGACACATAATTACTGAGACAAATTACTCAGTGATGACCTAAAAAGGCTAAAAACATCGATAGTTTCCGAGCACTTTTCAAAGCTACGAGTTGAAATGCTGATGACACTTAAAAAACATAAGATTGTGTATGGAAGGGGCCCAAAAGTAAGATATGGATTTGATAATTGTTTACCAAAATATGACCGTCGCTCAGTCTTGCACATTCTCTCCGCAAAAACAAATCACTCTTGTCAATTTGTCTCCATCTCCTACTCAGGGATGGGCAGTATTTCTGATATTTAAAATATCTATTTCAAATACAAAATAATATTTTTTGTAATTTATATTTTATTGGGTTGAAGAAAATGGTTCTATATTTTGTATCAAAATACTTTATTGGTGGCGCGGCTGGCTGGGGCGCCGTGCACCGGCGGTCCGGGTTCAATTCCGGCCCCGTGGTCCTTTCCGGGTCCCGACCCGGCTCTCACTCCCACTCGCTTCCTGTCGTTCTCTACTGTCCTATCACATTGGAGGCGTGGAAAGCCCCAAAAAATATACTTTAAAAAAAAATAAAAAATACTTTATTACTAATACTAATAATACTAAATACTTTATTGGTGTGTATTTTTGTATTTTAAAAATACTGCAAAATACTCTCTGGGCCCTATCTTGCACCCTGGCGCATGGTGGAAAACGGGCGCAAAGTTTATTTTCTTATTTTGCACGTTCATTTTTTTAAACAATGCGCCCAGAGGTGTGGCAATAAGTGGCCTGGCGCATTGTCTAAAAATCGCTATTGTACACCACCTAAAACGCATTACGCCACTGACCAAGAGAAACTTGGTCAGAAGTCTATGGCGAGTTGTTTATATGTTATTTTAAGAGTGCATTGTCATCAGTCATATTGGCGGACACAGGGCCGGTTCTCCCTATACACACACTACACATGTTGAGTAGGGCCCCGCAAGTTAATGAAGGCCCCCTCTCCCGTCTCCCCTTGAGTCAAGCTAGTGACAGACAAGTATAGCGACAGTGCCTCATACATTAAGAAGATGAATATGAAACCGAATTACCATTCAGGGCATGACGGAAGAAACGTCATGAGAATGAACAGTGGGAACAGCAGTCGAGTAAACTTCGTTCGTTCCATGGTTTGATGTCAACATGCATCTCTCCAGCACATGTTGCTGGCCTAACCTAGGCCTGCCTAACGAGGAAGTGGTGAATCCACTGTCTATGGGTGAATCCCTTGATCTGTCTGCGGCTTGCTTGCCAGCCTTTCCCAGTCACAGTACTTCGCAAAGTTGGGAAATATGCGGAGAATGTGCAAGACTTATGTTTTTTAAGTGTCATTAGCATTTCAACTCATAGCTTTGAAAAGTGCTCGGAAACGATCTGCAGTCGATGTTTTTAGCCTTTTTAGGTCATCAGTGAGTAATTTGTCTCAGTAATTATGTGTCTTCCATGTGATATGACTGGAACTCATCACTGTAATGACTATTAACTGCTGTTCTAACCAACTGATGTATCATCGGCACGGCAAATATGCTAGTCACTGGTGAACTATAGGCCTATATTATTCCTCACTGAGTGTTCTTGCGTGCCAAGATCACTGGAATTTGGCAACTCCAGGGGCCAGAAACGTTCGGCATCTGGGTACTTATGTTTATGTTGCTAATGTTTAAATATGTGCTCGCCATCTTAGTGAGATGATAACCAGAAATAGAATGTTATAGGCCTACATGTTTGTGGGTACATGATTTCTCTTGTCATACAGTAGAGTTTCTGTGTTTGTGGGTAGGCCTACATGATTTCTCTTGTCATACAGTATAGTTTCCTGAGTTCCTCTTTCATTTATACACAGTATCATGAGTTTGTTTTTATATTCCCTGTTATTTTTTTTTTTTTTTTCAGAATTTGTGGTAGGATTTCTTAGATTACGTTGACTGGTCACAAGAAGAGAAGCAAAACAAACCACAACTAATGGAAAGTTTCAGGAAGGAGTGGAAATTTTATGATTTTCAAAAGGACTCCAATGATTTCCTGAATTGCACTGCAAGAAAGAGTTAACAAAAGCAAAGTATCAGAATACCACTTAAATACAAAATAAAATAATTAATAATAATAATAATAATAATAATAATAATAATAAAAATAAAAATAAATATAGCGGCAATGGCGGGCCTGAGCACCTCCGGTCCGCAACCCGTGACATTTCGGAATCCAACAAAGCTCCGATGTGGTGCGTTTGTGAAATGTACACATTTGATGCGTGTGCTGTTTGTTTATGTATTTTATTTTCTGGCACATTTACTTGCTTGGCCAGGTGGGGGCACAATGAAGGCCCATTGGTTGTCTGGATTTCATCATAATCATAATATCTATTAACCTGAGAATTTTCAGACCATTCCTTCAAAGCATAGAACATTTCTGCCACATTTCCTGCTTGGCCAGATGCTGGCGCTATGCTAGGCATGTGAATTACACATGTGAATATCATCACAATAATATCCAATATTTTATAAAGTTTCAGATTAATCAGTTAAGGCATTGTCTATTTCTGGCACATTTCCTGCTTGGCCAGGTGGTGGCGCTATGCCAGACAGGCCCATTGGGTGGCTGGATTATGGGCTTGTGAATATTGTCATTACCATGGTATTCAATAACCTGTGAAATTTAACATTGCAAGCCATGCATGGTGAATTAAGACACATTTATTGTTTTTGTGGAAGGGTATTAAAATTCATAGTTTCGCCATTTCATCAAATTACAACATATCAAAAAAAGCTTCTCCATTTAGAATAAGAAGCATATTGGCATCATGTATACCAACTTTCACATGAATCGGAGCAACCGTCTAGGAGGAGTATGTTAAAATTGATCATGTCCACAACACACAAAATCCCAATTACCTCACTTCCTGTGGGCGTGGCTAATGGCATGTTAATACAAAAGTTGTTTGTTTTTGGGAGTTACATGCGCCCACCAAATTTGGTGTGTGTATCTAAAACTGTATATGGAGTTCCTGGGCCAAGCCCAGTGCCAAGGCGTTTCCCCTGTGTATTCATGGTACCTCTTGATGTGTGTGCCAAATTTCACCTCTTTTGGCATCACAATTCATCACATTTTAGTCCGCACAAAATCCCAAATACCTCACTTCCTGTTGGGCGTGGCTTATGCATTGTACATACGAAAGTTGTTCATCTTGGGGAGATACACACACCAACCAAATTTGGTGTGTCTAGCTGAAAGTATGTGCCAACCACTGGATCAATCACCTAAGGAGGTGCTACTGAGTCCCTGTGCCATGCTAGGGGCCAAGCCGTTATGCCTATGTAGCCATTGTGATACCAGATGTGTGTGCCAAATTCCAAGACTTTTCATCCATGTTAACCACCTCAAAAATAGCAAAAAGGTGAACAAATAGTAATAATAATAATCCTTTCAAAAACAATAGGGCTTCGCACCTCTCGGTGCGCAAGGCCGGGACCGTCGGTGCTCGGGCCTTAATAATAATAATAATAATAATAATAATAATAATAATAAAAATAATAATAATAATAATAATAATAAAACATGTATTTTTTTATAGTGCTTTTCTAGACACTCAAAGACACTTTAGAGTTTTTACATAGGTAAACAAACAAACAAACAAAGTCCATGGATAATATACACACAGGGGCTCAAATTTGGGTCTCAAATTAAGCAAGACCTACCCACAAAAAAAATGTGATCTTCTGACAACCATTCTGAACAAAATGAGATGTCTGAGATCAGAGATCTGTGGACAATTTGGACCTGTAGTGTCAAATTCCAGTTCAAATTAAGTTTTTAATTTGTTTCATTTGTTTGTTTATATGATAGAGACAACACTTATTCATTGACAGACAAAAAACTGTAAATAAGCCTTACAGTTACAGTTTACAATGCCTAAAAAGTATTCACCCGCTTGGATATTTCCCCTTTTACTGCTTTTAGAAATGGAATGATGATTCCATTATCAATTTAATTTGTCATTTTTTTTACAATAATTTACAAGAAACCCCTCATTCATGTCAAAGTAACAGCAGATTTCTACACAGTAATGTTAATTAAAAAATAAAAAATATAATGCAAAATAAGCAATTGCATAAATATTCAGCAAAACATATGGGAAGCCGGGAGGACAATCTGATTCAGTTGGCAAGAGAAGCGACTTAGAGGAAGATTTACTTTCCAGCAAGACAAAGAGCCGAAGCATACAGCGAAAACTACACAGAAATTGTTTAAAGACAAAAAGGTGAATTCTGGAGTGGCCAAGTCAAAGCCCAGACCTCATATCTGTGGCTGGACTTGAAAAGAGCTGTTCACACTCAATCCCCTTATGACCTAACAAAGCTTGAGTAGTTTTGCAAAGAAAAATTGAGTAAAATTGCAGTATTCAGATGTGCAAGACTAATTGGGACCTATCCACGCAGACTCCATGCTTTAATTGCGACCACAAGTGCATCTACTAAATTCTGACTTGAAAGGGGGGAATGTTTATACAATTGCTTATTTTGCATTCAAACACACCTGAGGCAACACGTTCAGGTATAAGGTGCGATGAAGATTATGTTTAATCTTCGTGTAAAAGTTCTGTGTAAATCTTTTAAAATACTTTTAAGGTGCATACAGGTATTGCAACATTAATACTTCCTCTTGTAATTGCGTAAGAGTTGTATGGGCTTATTAAAAAGATGTTGCAATTTTTGACTTTTTTTTCACTTCAGGGGTTTGCCAGCTCAATCCTATAAAAGCAAGACTCTGTGTGTGATACTCAGAACATTCTGAGACAACGATTCATCAACATATAAAAAGAAATATCTAAAGGAGCATATCCTCATCCTACTAACCGGTAAGATGACATTATGACAAATTGAGATGTCATTATTATACATTAACAATCCTAATGTCACAGTTGTTTGGAGATTAAACTTTTTCTTTTTCCATTTTTTTTTAGCATAATGGCTGACGTGTATTTCAATTTGGCTGCAGCTTTGGAAAGGTTAGATATATCTTTAATGCAAAATTGAACATACATATATTGTTTAGAGTTTGTTTACAAAAGTCTCTAGAGGACACCTATATTTTTTTCTTGAGATCTCAATATATGTAACGGGTTCTCACAAGATAACCATTTTTGTAATTAACATCTCAAGATAAGTGGCTTGTTAGCTTGAGATACCCATGTTTGTCGCTACAATAATCCTCAAATATCAGAGTGGTCCTGGAATGCATGTAGCCTAAAGTAGCTAATATAATTTCACTCTAATATCTATTTCACTTTTTAATTCTTCCCTGCATTTTACACCTTAATGGACATTGTTTTTACTTTTGCAACAGCTACAAACCCGACTCTGTGGAAGCTGAATCAACGATCAAGGTGAGTCATTTAATGTCTTCACACAAATACAGACTTTCTAATTAATGTAGGCTATCAGTATGACACCTTATTGTTGTTACTGATGCCAGCTATTGAAATTCATATTTACAAAATTAATAAATCTGTGGACTAATGTTTGTGTATTCTGTAGCTAATGTGTGTATGTGTGTTTTTTCAGATCAAAGAACACGATGCAGAGTGTGACCAACATTCAGGAATCGACATAGAGGTGGCTGATGAGCCTCATAACATGCGGCAGGTGGTAAACCTCGTCATTGCCTTGCACCGTTTAAAGAAAACCCAGAAGCTGCAGGGCACTGAATTCTCAGACGAGGAGCTGTGCAACATTTTCTTTGAGAATGTGGTGGAAGGTAATTTGACTTTTGGCGCCTCCAAAGCTTGCCTTCAAAAGATTGTGAATTCAAAAATAAACCCCAGAGATTTCAATAGCAGGTCTTCTTACAATGTACTAGCACCTTGATCTGAGGAAGATGAGATATAGATGAACAGTCAACACTAGCTGAGCCTCTGAAAGAAGGAATTCCAAGCAAATCATTCTAGAACATAAGGGCTCTAGAAATACAGTATCTGCTAACTAAGTTTTCCAGTGATGTGCCTTGATACATCTCATCATATGCCACTCATCATCTTTCAGAGTATGTGACACCAACAGTCCATCAAAAAACAACAAATGCTGCTGACCACTATGACTCGTCTGAACAACCGCAGCAAAAGTCCTTCATCTGTGATGTTCGAAACAAGTTCCTGGTTCTAAGTAAAGGAATCACCACGGAGCTGCAGGCCATCACCCTCCAGAGTGGGAACAAGAGCAGAAGGGGTGAGTACTCAGCAGAACGCATCACACGGAACCCGGTTCCACTGGTACCAACCTCACAGTCTTTCTGAAAGTCATAGTAGTTTTACAAAGCATGATTCTTTAATGTTTTGGTCTTTATTGTACACATGTAACCTACGTTGTGTAGGACGGCACAGCTCATGTCATTATTTGTCAGTGTTGTTTTTGTAAAACAACGTGTTGATCAGTGTTGATTTTACTCTTTACTCATCTTGACTTGGTGAAGCTTTTAACACCTGTTTCCTCTTTGGCTTGCAGTCCAACTGGAACTGACTACATACAAACCCTCGGTCACACCTGACAAAGGCCGACCTATTGCCTTGGGGGTGGGAGAAGACCTCTACCTCTCATGCACGTCTTCCTCTGGGAAACCTGTTCTAGGCTTAGAGGTACAGTAAATTCAAACACAACACACATTCAGCTATCACTGTGCCTGACATATAAGAAGACATTATATTCTCTTCTTACTTAGTTGTCATGACTCATGTCTGTGGTGTATCTCACAAGCTCAGTGAAATCATCGGAGCACACAGACGTGGATGTTTGTTGTCTCAGTACAGCTAACGTTTCCATGGGTATGCCATCTTCCCAGATCTTCTAACATTCCGATAGGTATTCCATCTTCCCAGATGGACTAACTAATTATTTTATTTCCCCTTGGGGATCAATAAAGTATCTGTCTATCTATCATATTCCATCAAAACGAAGTGTTTTTGCTGCACTGAAATAAAACAACAAACATCCACATCTGAGTGGTCCGGTGACGGCTCCCTCTCTCCACATGATCTGTCTTCTCCCATGAAACACCAGACTGGCAATCAGAAACGCTGTGAATTTAACTTTTTTTTATCTAAATACTTTCTTTTGTGTTTTTAGGTGGTGAAAAAGGAAGACCTGAAGAGCATCAGTGGCGACATGAAGCGATTCCTGTTCAACAAGACGGTCTCAGGACAAACAGTGACCAGCTTCGAGTCAGTGAAGTATAAAGGCTACTTCATCAGTACGTCTTACACTGATGGACAGCGAGTGGACATGTGCCAGAGTCAGGATGTCCCGGACCGCCTGACGACTTTCACGCTTTGTGTGAAATGGCCATTTCTGCCACTATATACCAAACACCCAGACAGTATGTACAATGTGCAGCCTTTAGTCTGAGTGTAAAAACCTGAGCAGAGTTGAAGGGTTCAGAACAGAGTCCCTAAACTCACTGGGATGGATTTCCAACCTTATATTTGGGGAAATGTCATTTGTCATAGTAAATACAAATTGTATTACCTAACAGCAAGTTAAGTAGAAGTTCATTTTGAATTCCTGTGGATGTCATTTTATTAATTTGTATTTATGGAATTTTTGTGTGGGCTGAAGTTCCTTTGTTTTTATTTATTTATTTATTTATATATGTATTTATGTATGGTGTTTATTTATTATTCTGCATATTCTGTTACAATTTCTGATTGATTTCTGATTCTGAATTTCTGAATGATCTACAATTTACCATGAATCTACCATATAATCAACCATGACTTTGCAAAGCAAACAGCAAATACTGTCCATGGGTAACTTTCATACACTGCATGTGGAAGGAGCATTGACACAGAGTAACATGTCATAAATCTCTAATCGTGTTTTTAATGTAACTCGGATGTCCTCCAGAAGTGATAATATAGTTGCATTTAGACGACCTGCTGTGTTGTAAATGATGGATCTGTTTTGTATACTTTGTGCTTTGCTTTCAAAATAAAAGTGTTCAAGAATCAGATTTGGTTGTAACATTGTATTATGTTTAGACTATGGAATTTTCAAGTGTTCATCTACATCATTGGTTTCATTTAAAGACTGATTGATTGGATTATATACTGGGCCTGTGTTCTTCTCTTGGATTGTGATTCAAACCTGTTGTCATTGTACATATGACAATGTGACCCACACGCACTATTTTTAAATTTACATCTAACATTTGATTTTCATCATTCCTTTTATATTGTTTTCTTTGGCAAGAGGACAAGACTAGGTCACACCTGTCAACACTCCCGTTTTTCCCGGGTTTCTCCCGTATTTCAAGGTCATCTCCCAGCACCCTCCCGTTTTGTTATTTCTCCCGGAAAACTCCCGTAATTTGCATGGCCATCAAACTTCATTTTAAAATCATTGATCCATTCAGGTTGCCAGATTGTGTATGAAATACACCCTACACATACACGATCACTTAGTTTCAATTTCAACCGTTTTGTCATAGGCTAAAACCTGGCAACCCAAAACCCAAATAAGGAAGCGGGTGCCGACTGCGCAGTCTGAGTCTCGTCGTAAGCAAGCGGGCTAGTTGAATGGCCCACTCCAGAACTAGCTGTTGTGAAATTGTTGGGAATTTAATTGAGTAACACATCACATAAACTGTTATTGAGTGTTGTTGATACACTGAACTTGTGCCCTCGGAACCAAATCTGACAGCAAGCAGCTTTGGAGTTTTGGAAGTAGGCTGCAGGCAGGCAGCTGGTGGATACATAGCATGTGTAAGGTAGCCTAATGGTAAGGTAACCCCGAAAAAAAATCTCCCGTTTTTGGAAAGCTAAATGTTGATAGGTATGGACTAGGTGCACATTGGCTTGTTATTTTGTTTCATGTTGTTTTATGTTTCACGCTGTTGTTAATGCACATCATGATTTTTGTTATTTTAATATTTGTAATTGCGCTGGATGCGCAAAGGCAGCATGTACATTCCCCGCATGGTCAGGATAGGGTAGCCTAATTGGCTGGTTAGCTTCATGAATTGAGGCCTGTATCTATCTATAAAGTATCTATCTATCTATCTATCTATCTATCTATCTATCTGTTTGACAATCAGGGAGAGGTCACCTGGGGGGTTTTCCAAGGACGTGGTTTAGTGACAAACCTGGGTAAGTTAACTCAGAGTAAGAGCTGTATGGCTTCATTCTCCTAACAAAACAATGTCATAGGGCTCTTGAGTTAACTTACACAGGTTTGCAATAGTTTTGGGTATTTCAAGAGGGGTCTAAAGACTTATCTATTCAACTTGCACTTATTTATTTAATTCATTCATTCATTCATTCATTCTTTGAGTTATGGTTTGTATATAATCATGTTTTTTGTTTATTTTCATTATGGATATTTCATATATTGATATTATTGTTATTATTACTATATTCACTTAATGTAGGCTTATCAACTTTTTTAAGTCTGTAAGTTCTTCTGTAAGTCACTTTGAACAAAAGCGTCTGCTACCATGTTATCTTATCTCTCTTTTACTTTAAGAGAGTGAATTCAGTATGGGAAATACATTGTCATCAATCTGTTTTTCATTTTTCTCAGGCTCTGTAGAGCAACTGTTCAATTTCCATCATTTCCTCAACTCGTTCAACCCTCCATTAGGAGTGCAGGCTGCCAGAGCCTCACTTTTTGGATCTCAACAACACCATGATGGAGCAGCAAGGCCTACGACACACTTCCCCTTTTAGGAAGGGTGCGATTTTAAAAGCTGACAGCTTCCTACAAGCTAAGCTGCAATCCTACGTGTCTAACCTGTGATATCCCTTACACAGAGAGGGAAAGTTAAAGGGTTGTTCTGTAACTCCAGTAATTTCTTTGCTGATTTCTCACTTTTGTTGTCTCATTTTTCTGTACGGAGGTCCCCCTACAGCTTTGGGGTGCATAATTCACAACCGTCTCTTTTGTCTTTTCTCTGGCTCTGCCATGATAAACATCTAAAAAATGAAACCATCTTATAACTAGCCGGCATGGCTAACCAGTGCTTGAGGGGAGAGTGTGTATGTCCAGAGAATTTTAAGCATTTGTGTTGCTCGTTCATTTTTGCTTTCTCACAAGACTTTCTGATTCAGACTCTGCTACCAGACAGTAGGGGGAGCAGGGTAATCCGCCATTCTCACCAGAACAGGTTATTTAACCAGTGATTTCCAAACTGTTTTATTAAGTTGCATAGGGGGCCTTTAAGCTTGCCAAACTAATACAGTCAGCCACAGGCAGCTTAGCTGTGACTAGCCTACATTCGTGACACTCCATAATGGTCACCTAAATCCCATGAACACACAGATAACTCTTACACTAACCTTATTTTGTGCCTTTTATTCATGTTTGTTTAAAGGGATACCAGGCAAGCCTGATGCTTTTTCTCTACGAAGCTCCCCCTATAGTCTGTATGTGTCGATATCGCAGCGCAGCCCCTCGCCGGTCTGAAGCTCTTTTCCTTTTCTTTGCATCTTCCATCAAGGGTTTTCACTGCTTATTCGCAAGCTCTGCCATTATACACACGTTTGCAACAATCGCTAGCGTTTCGTTAGCCTGCCTCTGTGCTGGGGATGCAGGATGTAAACTGATCCTGCTTCTCGCGATGTCTGATACTTTGTGAGACTGAAGTTCGGCGGGTAGGATACACCGAACTTTCAAGTGGGATATTTTTCCTACAGGCAGTAGGGGCGGGCGAGAGAGCCTTCATTCGCCCCGTAATGAGTCATTTAACCATATACCGACTTACGAAGATTATTAATTAACACGAAAACGTTGCCTGGTGTCCCTTTAAAGATTTAGTAAGTATAAGCCCTTTTCATTCCCCACTTCGATGCAGCTGCATAGGTTTCCATTATATCCAGTCATCTTTCCCCTAAATGTACGTGCAGCAACATTCCATCTGCAACTATTTGTAGCACTAAAGCAATCTAGATTCTGTCAGAATTTCTGTGGGTGGTTAAGAACCAACCAAGTGGGCAAGATAATGAATAATAATTAGGCAGTTCTATATAGCAATGACCGCTTATCCAGATTGGCTCAATTTGTCTGCCTTTTCCTTTCATTTGGCTACTGCATACAGCAGACAAACAGCATATAGATTTCAAAATTACCACAGGTCACAAACTCAATTTGACCTATGTTATTAAAAACAACAGGAAAAATTAGATTTTAATGGCATGAGATCTTTAATGTAACCTTTACGAAGCCAATTTGATAGTAAACAAACTTAATAGGGGAACTGTTCACCAGTCATACAGCATAGCCACAGTGAGTCATTAACAAGAGAGCCAGCCGACATTGTCATTGACATTGTGTACAGGGGGAACAAGCCACTAGAAGTAGGCTATTATAATGGCAGAGTAAAATATAAATATATTGCGACTAGGGGGAGTTCTACAATTGCCAAAATACCTGAAACTGCATAGAATACCTTTAATGTAAGGGATAGAAGAGAAAACCAGTAATGCCAGGTTTTCATTCAGATTTCCAGGTTATCATTCTTATTTATTTATTTAGATTTTAATCCACAACTTTTCAGTTTGCTGCATGCTAGCCCAGCTCCTTAACCACTACACTACCGCCCCATTCTACCCTAAAGTGGGCAAACCAGCAATGCTATTCCTGGCCCTGTTAGCTCCATGACAACAAATCGATTGATTGATCAGGACAGTTGAGCAGCCAATATAAATGTTCAAATGATCAGTTATCTCACCACAAATCAAAGATTAGAGAAAAAGGCCCGAAAAACTGAGAGCAGATTTGTGTTTCTTCTTTCCTCTCCCACTGATCATCTCATGATCTACAGATCCCTGAACCACTGCTTTCATTTCTAGACTTTGGTCAGAAGGATTTATGACAAGGCTTTATGATATCCATGCCACTTTCATGTCGGAGGTTACACTTCTGTTACACTAAAACCCCCTACAGACAACTCACAGTCTGATTCCATAGACCACTGAAGTTGCGAAATCCACATCTCCTTATATGGGCAGAGACGGCAGCTTTTGGGTCCTTTTTGTCTGCGAACTTCAGAGGTCTGTTCACTGATCACAAGCACAAACACCATTCATGTTTCAGTGGGAAGTTAATGTTGGAAGGCACAATAAAGTGTCTGTGTATCAAAGACATACATTTCCCTCAAGATAGTAGGCATATCCATCAAATCTACCTGATCTTGTCTTGTCTTCTGAAACTCAAAAGGAGTATGAGTTTTTGTCTCAGTACAGACACACACACACACACACACACACACACACACACAAACATACATACAGTAGATAACCGATATTGTTCTGTGAGAACCACATAAAGCATTAAAACATTTGTTTTCCATCACACCTTTAACTACATTTTGCTCTTTCTACTTTAACTGATGTAGGATTTTTCTTGCAGAACTTTTCCTATGGAACATTTTGTACACTGCAGAGAACGCCCACAAAGAGTAGGCCTACTATGGACATGCACCTAAGATTTCAGCATACATGGTATGTTTCCTCGCCTCCTCCAGAGGGAGACCTAGTGGATTATTAACTTAAAGGCAACCACACTTCCAGGATTTAACAACGATATGAACTTGTCCCCATTTCCAAGATATTTAAGGTGTGTCACTGTTTACCATCTATACGGGAAGGCCAACAAATCTGGGTGTGTTTATGAATGGATTTGATTCTCATGACTTATGAGGGTCTTAAAGTAACCAGTTCTCTTTACAGGATTTTGCAAGAACTATTCTTCTATATCAGTGTTGCAATCTATTCTCTTTCTTCCTATTTGTTTTTAGGCCTATTCCTTCCTGTCGTTGCCATCATGTCTGGTGTAGCCAGTTCCACTGATTACAGTGGAAGCTAATTGTTGCAGCAGACACTCCGCGAATGTAACTCTTCAGTAACACGTCCCTGTCAGAGTGTAGTTCAGTAGACGGACAGCCTAAGGGCTGGGTGCGTGGCATGTCTGTTGGGTGTCAGTTGTGTGGTGGCTGCGTGGCATTTTCTATGTCTACACCAGAAACGTGTCTGACACTGCACTGCGGCGGCGGCCTCTCTGCCTATTAAAGCTGCAGTTGGCAAGAATTTTTTGATTATATTCACTGAAACTGACACTATGCTCTGACAGAACAACATAAATAAGCCGGTTTTAGAAAAAACAAAACGCACTTCTACCTCCACCTTGAGCCTGTTACTTGTTTTGCAAAAATCCACAGCTCCCGGTTCTTCTGGTCCAATCAGAGCAGGGCTGTGTGAGATCTGACTGTCAATCACAGTCTGGTGCAGTCTGGTGCGCACTGACGAGCACAAACTCGATGAGAGGGTGTTCGATAGTGGGGGAGAAGCATGAGAGTTGTAAACATTAAAAATTTTCCCTCAATCTGTCAGACTTGCCAACAGCAGCTTTAAAGCATCTCTTTGGGCAGCCGTGGCCCACTGGTTAGCACTCTGGACTTGTAACCGGAGGGTTGCCGGTTCGAGCCCCGACCAGTGGCCCGTGGCTGAAGTGCCCTTGAGCAAGGCACCTAACCCCTCACTGCTCCCCGAGCGCCGCTGTTGTAGCAGGCAGCTCACTGCGCCAGGATTAGTGTGTGCTTCTGTTCACTGTGTGCTGTTTGTGTTTCACTAATTCACAGATTGGGTTAAATGCAGAGACCAAATTTCCCTCACGGGATCAAAAAAGTATATATACTATACACTTTCTGTTTTGAATGCGTGTCGCCTGAAAAATAGGCATCGGTCCTATTTCTAGCATGCGCACGTTTTCGCTGCTCCTGAGACATGCGTGTCACGCAGGCAGTGTGCAAGGTCTATCCTGTTAACATGGGAGCCAAAATAAAAACGGACCTGCCACACAGCTGTCACGCTCACGCCACACACCCAGTCTGAATCAGCACTAAGAGCGGTTGTGTGAAGTTCAGTACAGTCAATAGCTTCAAAGTTGTAGTGTGTAATTCAGTAGTCACAGTGCAGCCTCAGGCCCGGGCTACACCGGGTTCGCAAGTAAAGCACTATGTTTGTGGAGCGTCGTAATAGTTTTACAACACTGGTGTATTTTTCTCGAACGTATGTGCTGCCATCACGTCTGGTGTGGCCATTTCCACTGATTTCAGTGGAAGCTAATTGTTGCAGCAGACAATCCGCGAATGGTACAAATTACTTAATGGGTGGATTACCTGAGTTAATACTAATGTCTGGTGAATATTTCATGCAAATAGCCTCACTGGAAGTATACTTACTGAAAAAAATGTTGACGCATTCAATACTTATTTCCCCCGCTGTATCTTAAAAGGCAGAATGTTTTTTTTCCATTTCGTACACACAGTCTAAATGTGTGTGTTTCCCTCTGTGTTGTTGGACACATTGGAGTTTGCGTTGGTAGGGAAATCTTCAGTCACCCGAGGGTGGTCAAAAGCAGAAGTGAAACTTCAATAGTGCTGGCTCTGCAGGGTCTCTGTGAAAAGCAGGAATTTCAACAGTAAGCCCACCTCTGAAATGCTGAAGATAACAACTTTCATTGCGATATATTATTGCTGTTGATGCTTTTCATAAATAATGCTTTTTACAGTCATTTGCATAATACCTTTGACCACTGATTACAGAGGATGTGACTCACCAACACTAACCCCAACCCACACACACACAAATATATATAATATATATATACACACACATACACACACACACACACACACCCAAACACACACCAACCCATGTGTGTGTGTGTGTTGGTGTGTCTATATTTCGAACCCTGGTTGTATGTATACATACACACACAAATACACATACACACACAACCAGGGGTCTAAATAACTTTTTGGCCTATAGCCAAAGGGGCTGGTAGATGAAATTACCAGTCAGACATATTTTTACCGGCCAAAACTAAACAATGCGTATAGTTATCAGTATAGTTATTAGTACAGTTAGCATAGTTTTAGCATAGCTTTAGCATAGTTTTCTCAGCAGATGCATAAAAGGGTAACCAAATAACTGTAAGACTCGTGAAGTATCCTTTTCTCATTTTGGCAAGTAGCCATATAGTGTTGTCAGACTGCAGGCAAAAGTGGTTCAAATCTTCTTCAGACTTCTTCTTTGGGGCAGCCGTGGCCCACTGGTTAGCACTCTGGACTTGTAACCGGAGGGTTGCCGGTACGAGCCCCGACCAGTGGGCCGTGGCTGAAGTGCCCTTGAGCAAGGCACCTAACCCCTCACTGCTCCCCGAGCGCCACCGTTGAAGCAGGCAGCTCACTGCGCCGGGATTAGTGTGTGCTTCACCTCACTGTGTGTTCACTGTGTGCTGTTTGTGTTTCACTAATTCACCGATTGGGTTAAAAGCAAAGACCAAATTTCCCTCACGGGATCAAAAAAGTATATATACTTATACTTATACTTATACTTCAGAAGTAGTGTGAACACTTAAATCTTGCCCAGAAATCAGATCAGATCAGATTTAGACCACTTCCATATGTGGTCCTGAATCAGACCCAGGTCTGATTTTTTTCAAAGATTTGATGCAGCAGTGTCCAAAGTGTCCAATGTCGGTTGTACGATCTGTATGCTAAACTGTTTTTTACCGAAGATAAACAAGCATATTACTACTAATTCTCAAAATCTGGGACAGATCGTCGCGATGCGTTCGCACCGCCATTTTGGTTTTAACATTGTTTTCAGTATTGAGCCATCTCCTTTACTCCCTCTTCATCTACAACTGCAAACCCTAACCCTAAACTCATCGCGTGGGAAATCAGATTAGCCTACTGTATCTGTCAGTATTGGGCTTTGAAAATAAGGGATATGTGCTCAGTAATAGTACATTTTGTAACATTAAGAGAAACTGAATGGGGAAGTTAAATTAGAAATTAGAATAGTTGGAAATTGAAAACATACAAAAAAAAAGATTCAGGGCTTTTGAAAAAAGATTGGGGGCTTGAGCCCCCGAAGCCACCTCTTGCTCTGCCGATGAGGCCCAGCACCTAACATTGTGGTGCACTGCAACAACCTGACACCAAGAAGACCAAAGAGCTGGGGACTGTGGACTTAAGCAAGTCTAGGGCCAATCTCAATTCTCTGTTTTACCCCTTCCCCTTCCCCTATCCCTTCATCTTACCCCTAGCCCTTGTCCCTCGAAACCGAGTGGCAAGACATAGGGGTGAAGAATATTCCCCTTGGAAATTAGATACCACTAGCCAACCATAAGGGAGAGCGGGATGATTTAAACACTTGAATTAACGTAATTTACAGAGATCGTACCACACTGAAAGCTAATATTTTGTCACTAGCAACCTGTCTTCTGTCAAATAGGCTATCATTGCATTTTCAGCTCGGAATAAAACCGTTCAGGAATTATTTCAACAACAGCAGAACGTGCCTATGTTCGTTCGCAGCCTACCTTCTGGTCCGGGTGAATGAAACAGGGATGGGGGACAAAATAAACATGCAGTTTGCTATGTAAACATCCCACAACTCCTTCGATATTTTACAATAATATCCAAATGGTCGTTACTTGACATCAGAAGCAATCGCTACCTGTAATAGCCTATGCGATGAGTCGGCAGGAGTAGGCCTGCATTCATATCAGACGAGCGGTAAAAAAGTTCAGCAAATTTAGCTGCTGTTGGACTTTACATTTCTGACATGGGATGCTGCCAATTCGCGGGGTATCAGACATGGATATGTAAAATGCGAGACATTCGCGCAAATAATGATGTGCTGTTAACATTCACAAAACAGCGATTTTTGAAAACTTCCTCATGAAGAACAGGACCTTCAATATATGGTCACAAGATTGAATGCAACATAAAACAATTACCATTTTAATTTTATAATCCTTATTAATGCCAACATTTCATGTCAATGAATCTCTCGGTGTGCTTATTTTTCCGGTGTGAGCGTTGTATGTTGGGTATTTCTCTTACCCCTCGGTTTCAAGTAAGCTCCCGATCTTACTTGGTTTTAAGGGGTATCTACCCCTTGCCCTTATCCCTACCCCTCGATCGAAATGAGAATTGAGATAGCCCTTCGTCTCACGTGCACGCGCAAAACTAAGGGGAAGGGGAAGGTGTAAAATAGAGAATTGAGATTGGCCCTAAAGCAAGCACACACAACCCCATTCTCATCAACGGGACTGAGGTGGACCGTGTCACCAGCTTCAAGTTTCTGGGTGTCCATATAAGGACCTCTCTTGGACTCTCAACACCTCTACCCTGATCAAGAAGACTCACCAGCGTCTCTTCTTCCCGAGGAGACTAAAGTAGAGGAGACAAACACTGTAATGTTACACTCTTGCACACTAGTGTGTAGTCCATTGTTTTGTTCAACCCTTTTCGCATCACATCCTGTTTTGACTTCCTCAGGGTGAAATTCCATCTACGACCGTTTCCTCTGAGCTCACGAACCACACCTTATGAAAAGTCACCGGAATTTCAGGACTTGTGAGAGCTGTTTGTTGACAGGGCATATTGTAAGCTGCTGCTAATTGTTTATATCCTGTGCCATTCTGCAGGTGAGTTGTTAAAAGAGATGACAAGATACAACAGATACCACTGCACTATGGGAAAGTTAGTGCCAGTTGTTTCCCATCCCCCTCCCTCAAGAAACACCTGCTCAAGATGCACCTACACTCGCACACAAACATAAACCCACACACACTATCTATTCTATACATATACTGTCTGAAGTGAACCATTAACAGGTAATAACATGGACATGCTGAGCTCACACACAAGTGACAATGTGTTTCACTTCCTCCCTCTTGCATAAGCACTATACTTCTTCGCTCATATATATTGTATATTGCTCATGGTTGTTCCAAATCTTTTCCATTTGCGAATGATTGAGGCTACCGTGCTCTTAGGCACTTTCAATGCTGCAGAAATGTTCTTGTGTCCTTCCCCAAATCTGTGTCTTGAGACAAATCCTGTCTCACAGGTCCTATTCTCTCGACCTTGTGGCTTGGTTTTCACTTTGACATACACCATCAACTCTGAGACCTTACATAGACCGATGTGTGCCTCCTAATAATATCCAATGAATTATTTTAGGCCCAGGTGGACTCCAATCAAGTTGCAGAGGCATCTCAAGGACCATTGATAAAAGTAGGATGCACCAGAGCTCAATTTCAAGCGTCATAACAAAGGGTCTGAATACCTACTGTATGTAAATGGAATATTTCAGTCTTTTATCAATTTACAAAACACTCCAAACACCTGATTGGAGCATTGTGTGTAGAATGATGAGGAAAAAGTCTGGTGGACTCACACGGAACTCACATTTGTATGAAGCATTTGTGACGTGCCGCATTACTTGACACACACCCTTGTTAATCGAAGCAGGTAAGTCTTGCTCAGGTGGGGTTTGGAGTCAGGTAGGTCTGGCTCAGGTGTGGTATGGATCAGATGTGGACCCAGCCCTTGTTAATCAAAGCAGGTAAGTCTTGCTCAGGTGGGGTATGGAGTCAGGTAAGTCTGGCTCAGGTGTGATATGGATCAGATGTGGACCCAGCCCTTGTCGTGCACCGTCATCACACTGTTGCCAGATAGATCCGCCTGCTTCCTGTCTGATCCAGCTGGCAGCTCCATGGAATCAGATGCAGCTATCTCATGTCTAGGGGTGAACACACTTGGCCCTGATAGTTGAATATCCAGTCAACTGTGTGCAATATAACTAAATATTTGAATACAAATGTGTCTAACTGCTTACTATTGCCTGTGTAGGATTATGGGAAAATGTTTGTCTGTTCGTCCATTTCTTTTACTGTCTATGGACAGGACAGACTTTCAATATTCTGGTATTAGTTTATGGATGGCATTATGCACCCCTACCCCACCCCCAGATACCTGAAGATGTCATATTACTAAAGCCCTTTAAGGCAAGTCCCTCCACTCAGCAGCCATATTGCAAAGCACTTTGGGGAGCTTATCGGCAGCTATTTTCCTATGCAAGTGAATGGAGAGGCATACTATACAGGAAGGAGTGGAATATGTGTAAGCTAGTGGCTATATTGGCATTACAAACTAACCACATGCATTTCACTGACACAGACTGCATCACATCCTCTGATGGTGTAAATCGTTATACCACCAATTAACCAACACCTCCACATCTTTCCCTCCACACACCAACTTCCTGTTCTCTCACACGACACCTTATCTCTTCAAACAGCACAGATATCAGTCCAAACTATTTTCTGTATTACTCATACATGGAATATTACCAATGGAATATTGGTATGTCATGGAATATTAACCAATTCTCTAATGGTTCTCTCCCCATAGGTGTTCTAATAGTATAGCCACAGCCTTATACTGTAGATAGAGAGTAACTCTCTAGGCTCTGAGTGTAGCCACAAGCTGTTGATGTCACATGCTGTTTTTTTCCAGGAAAGCAGCCACTTCCTGATGGTACACCTACTGCATATTGACACACATATTGAGAAATCCAGTTTAGGATGAAACTAAATGTGCATTAAGCATTAATGGCAAGGTTACTGCAGATCGTTTCAGCTGTTTCCTCATCATACTTATGCATACCTTAGTCAAAGTCAAAGTCAGCTTTATTGTTGATTCTTGACATGTTCCAGACATCCAAAGCAATCGAAATTACGTTTCCCTCCATCCCACGGTGAAGACAAAGACATGTAGTTAAAAACTAGACTAGAATTAAAAACTAGACATAGCTTAAAACATTAAGACATATCACACCAATAAATAGACATTTAAATTAAGTTTGCAAGTGGCATGGTAGTGCAAAGACAGTTCGGTCATAGCAGCATCAGTGTAACAGTTTTTTTGTTTCCTGAAATGTGCAAGTGGCATGATAGTGCGAAGACAGTCATGGTGGGGGTCATCTTCTTGATGTCCTGGTGACTGAGGGGAGAGAGTTCAACATCCTAACAGCCTGGTGGATGAAGCTGTTGCTGAGTCTGGTGGTGCGGGAGTGGAGCGGGAGTGGGGGATGCGGGAGTGGAGTACTTCTTCCCAGATTGCAGGAGGCTGAACAAATTGTGAGCTGGATGACTTGTATCGCTCACAATTGTGGTTGCTTTGTGGATGAGGCGGGTGGTGTATATGTCTTTCAGGGAGGGGAGTGGGGCACCAATGATGCTTCCAGCTGTGTTTACTATGCGCTGCAGAGCTTTTCTGTTGTAGTCAGTGCAGCTCCCGCCCCACACAGTGATGCAGCTGGAAAGGATGCTCTCAATGGTGCCACTGTAGAACGTGCTCATAGTGAGTGGTGGAGCACTTGCCCGCTTAAGTCTGCGCAGAAAGTAGAGATGCCGCTGAGCTTTCTTCACCAGTGATGCAGTGTTGGTGGTCCAGGAGAGGTCTTGTGTGACCTCTCCGGAAGTCAACAATGATCTCTTTGGTCTTGTTGACGTTCAGCAGGAGGTTGTTGTTCCTGCACCACGTGGTCAGAAGGTCAACCTCCTTCCTGTAGTGAGTCTCGTCTCCCTTGGTGATGAGACCCACCAGGGTTGTGTCGTTCGCAAACTTGATAACGTGATTTGTGTTTTGAGTTGTTGTGCAGTCGTGTGTCAGCAGTGTGAAGAGCAGCGGACTGAGCACGCAGCCTTGAGGGGCCCCTGTGCTCAGTGTGATGCTGCTTGAGATGTTGTTGCCAACACACACTACTTGAGGCCTCTGACTGAGGAAGTCCAATAGCCTGTTGCAGAGTGAAGTACTTAATCCTAGTTTGTCAAATTTTCAGATGAGTTGTTGCGGTTTTATTGTGTTGAATGCTGAACTGAAGTCTATGAACAGCATTCTCACATATGTGGGGTTTTTTTCCAGATGGGATACTTCTACCATCTTCGGTGGGCTGCGACCAGAGCACTGCCCCAGGCTGCAGAGTGGTCTGGATCACATCCAGCTCAATTCGGTCTCAGATGTGACTCAGTTTCAGAGCAACTTGGTCTCAGATGCCACCGTATACCGTCTATATGTTGTACTGTATATTGTTTAGATTGTCTGGGAACCTAGAGGGATAACACTGGCCAAATAAATCTGATTCTAATCTACGACTCAAATTTTACATAGCTGGTCTCTAATGCTTTTGAGCCCCTGTGACAATACTTTCATGTGCCCCTGTGGCAATACATTAAGGGCATCATTAACTACTCTTATTGACAGACAGATAGATAAACAGGTAGATAGATACATAGATAGACAGATAAATAGATAGATATATAGATAGATACAGAGATAGATAGATAAAGACATTGAGTGACTGATTGATTGATTGATTGATTGATTGATATATTGATTTAAGCATAATATGGCACACGCAAAACCAACAAAATACACAAATATAATGAATATTATGGACGGGATGTGGTAGGATCTGGCAACTCCAGAAGGCCAGAAACATTCGTCATCTGGATGCTTGGCCTTGTGTTTACATATTCCCTCGCAGACGTAGTGGGATGTGAACTAGTTTGTGTATATGATCTCTGTGTGTGATTTTTCAAGTGTGAGTTGGGACGTAAGTGTGTAAGTGTGACGCAAAGACTGTTCTAGAATCTTTGGTGTGACGTTAGGCCAAATAACAACTTACTGTATATTAGCCTACACTATGATACAAATCCTTATTTTAGTGCATTTTGAAATGTCCCCTCAGAATTGGCTAAAACATCCCAGGTTGCTTTCTGTTTCACTCGTCACAAGAAGGGACAAACATGCTTCAACAACTGAAAGGTTCTAGGAGGGATCGGAAGTTCTATGATTTTCAGACCTATTCAGTAATTTCCTGAATTGCTGCCCTGCATCAAAGCACATGGTTAGAGCATTACATCATTAAATTATTGACCGGTCTTACACTTGGCTGTGAAAAGTAGATGGTGTGGTGTGGGCATTCTAGAGCTGCTCGATTATGGCAAAATTCATTATCACAATTATTTTGTTCAATATTGAGATCACGATTAGCCTACTAAACACGATTACTCTGTGCTTTTGAAACAACAATCATCCATTTTTAAAACTTTTTACATTTTTAAATTGAATTTTAAATATAATCCAACAGGGGAAAAAATACATAGATAATGTACACGACAGCTCAAGACAAATGAAACTGAATGTTTCAAAAAGAATCATTATATTTCGAGTATGTTGTTTTCATAATTGGAAGTCATCAAGATTAATCAATTAATTGCACGGCCCTAAGGCATCCGATAGGCCGCCTAAACATTCTGGACAAAATCAGATCAGAAAGAGAAATCTTTGTTTCATTGCTGAAATGGATAAAGGGATAAGCTTTAATTGTCCATTTGAAGTGTGATTAATTTGACAGTAGGCTACACAGTGTCATTCCTATGCAATAGGCTTATCACCAGCAGCTGAAAAGCAAAGAACAGCCAACCATTTAAGGCATAGGCATTGTATCTCACAAAATGTCAGTAGCCTATATTTTTTTGTTTGTTTGATAATTAATAAAAGCCTATTTGTCAAGTGCACAAACATCTGGCTGCAACATTCATCCTGAACTTTTCACGAATTGCATTAGGCTATGGTTGAATCTCACTTTGTTGCAATCTAAGTTTTTTTCTTCGCTGGGAATTTCCCGTCTCAAGATATATAAGCCCGTCTTCCCCAGTGATGGTCATATCATTTAGAGCAGCGACTCAGATCAACATCTCAGATCAACAAAGAAGTTAGTACCTTATCCTTTCAACTGGTAAGATTAGGCTATATGACCACTAAAATTTAATTGACAAATTTTACACATGTAACATAGCTACAAGATCATTTCGCATTTGTTTGAATATCCATAACACTTGTTTTTCCTGTTTTTATTGTAGCATCATGGCTGACATGTGTTTCAATTTGTCTGACGCTTTGGACAGGTGAGATAAATTATAATGTATCTATATATAAGGAGATAAAAGAAATTAACCATTTGACAGTTCGTTTTTAAACTTACCGATCTAAAAGTTGAGACATGGCGAGCCTAACTCATCTTCGCCTTCATTTACTGAGTTCGCCTTCGTTAAGCCTAGCTATATCAGAAAGGGCCTAAAGGGCCGTGCAGTTTACAGTAGCCTACATAATGTACACCTTAATACAGCAGTGGGCTAATTGATCTTGCCGTCACATTTTACATCTGACTCTATCTTTGCAGCTACCAATCCGACTGTGTGGACATGGACTCTTGTATGCACTGCCATCCAATGGTCAAGGTGAGTCATTGCATCTGTTAATAATGAACGCATTTGCTTATTATACCTAGTACTCTAACTAATGCCACTTATTAAAGTACATTTTACAAATTGTAAACTTAATTTGTCTTACAAAATTGTTTTTGTTTGTGTTTGTTTTCAGACCAGTGAGCACAATGTGTGTGACCAACAGTTAGGAATCGACATAGAGGTGGCTGATGAGCCACATAACATGCGGCAGTGGGTAAACCTCGTCATTGCCTTGCACCGTTTAAAGAAAACCCAGAAGGTGCAGAGCACTGAATTCTCAGACGAAGAGTTGTGTAACATTTTCTTTGAGAATTTCGTTGAAGGTAATTTGACTTTTTGCGCCTCAAACCTTTGCCATTACATTATTATTGCCATTACATTACAAGCCTCCTGTCCTTAATAAAGACAGTAACTGCAGTAAGCCATATACACGCTTTAATTGCAGCTCCTCATTCTCAGATCTTACAGGCACCTTAATCTTAGGAAGCCGATATAAGTGTATCTGTTAATGCAGTGTTAAAGCTGTCTTCAGTGTTAGTGATGCATTTTGATCAATCTTGCAGAGTGTGTGACGCCAACGGTTCATGAACGAACTTGCCAGGCTCCTGATCACTATGAGAAGACTGGACAACCGGTGCAAAAGTGCTACATCTGCGACAGTCTAAGCAAGTTCCTGGTTATAAATGAAGGAATTACCAGAGAGCTGCAGGCCATCACCCTCCAGGGTGGGAACATGAACAAAAGGGGTGAGTACTCAGCAGAACGCATCACACGGAACCCGGTTCCACTGGTACCAACCTCAAAGACAGTTTGGCATTCCACACACTCCTTATGAAAGTCTAAGTAGTTATACTAAGCAGAATTCTTTCATTTTGTGTGTGTCTGTATTTTTTTTTAATTGTGTCTGCTAGTGATTAACAAGATTACAAGATTATCTTGTTAATTCTGTATGCACACAGTCTATTCAGTTTTGTATTAAAAGAACATGTTTGCAATTATCCTGGTCATCCTGCTTCATGACCAGTCACTAAGGAGTGAGAAACAGGACATGCATTGACTTTTCCATTTCTTAATGGTATATAGTATGAAGCTCTGGCCTTAAATTGTGATTTAATAAGTTTGCATAAGTGTCAGTGTTGTTTTGTATAGAGTGTGGAAAATCCCTTTCTTTTGAGAAGTGTTGGATTGGATTTCCTCTTATAAATCCCAAGGTCGTTTTACAGAGGAGCAGCTATGACAGAAATGCACACAGAATATTATTGACAAGAGACAGAAATGACAGCATGACAGCATAGCTCTTGCCTCCCGTTAACCTGGTGAAGTGGATGGCATGTTCAGTGTCCATTTAAAGTGTATAACACCTGTTCCTCTCCGGCTTGCAGTACAACTGGAACTGACTACATACCTACCCTCAGTGCCACGTGCCAACGGCCGGCCTATCGCCTTGGGGTTGGGACGCAACCTCTACCTCTCGTGCAACTTCACCTCAGGGAAACCAGTTCTGGGCATAGAGGTACAGTGCACTCAAACTCCAACTATCACTGCACACACATCCAGCTATCACTTGTGGCTGACCACAACTGACATTACATTGTCAGTATTTTGGTGTGATGTCAAGTCTGTTCTACATATTGGAAACTCTGTCTTGTTTTTATCGCTAAGAGAAAGAAGACTCTAAATACTTTCCTTTTTGCACTTAGATGGTGAGGAAGGAGGACCTGGAGAGCATCAGTGGCGACATGAATCGATTCCTGTTCTACAAGACGGTCTCAGGACAAAGTCAGACCAGCTTCGAGTCTGCGAAGTATGAAGGCTACTTCATCAGCACATCCAACCGTAACAGGCAGCCAGTGGACATGTGCCAGAGTCAGGACGCCCCCAACCGCCTGACATCGTTCATGGTCCTGTAAAGGAGCCAGTTCTGCCACTACATACCAGATACCCAGACAGTATGTACAATGTACAGCCTTTTGTCTGGGTGTTTCTTTTTAAACCTGAGTAGAGTTATAGGATTGAAAACAGGATCCCTAATCTCACCCAGTATGGATTTCCAAATTTATATTTGGGAAGATTTGTCTTAGTAAATACAATTTGTATGCCTGTCAACAAGTTAAGTTGAAGTTCAAATTGAATTTCTGTGGATGACGGGAACCTTATTTATTTGTATTTATGATGCCACTGAAGTTGTATTATGTACTCATTAATCATATAGAGTTTCTTGGTTATTATTTATTTGAGTATTTATTTATGTCTTTATTTATGTATTAATTCAATTATTTATTAATTGTATGAATGACATGTGATTCTTATTTATTTTGTGAACAATTAGCATCCTGGACAGTCATCTATCATGATTTGTTAAAGCAAACTTAGGCTCTGTGATTTCCGGTGTGACGGGAATGATAGAATTTTAGAACTTTGAATTGTTGGGGAACAGAATCTTATGTTAGAATGTTCAAAAACCCACACCTTTAAGGGTTAAAACATCCCATAGAACATATATCTTGCATAACTGCAATCACTGTTTTTAGAATGTGTGTCAGACTATATCTTTTGTATTGCTTTGCATTCAAAATAAAATATTTTTGAGAATTACATTTGTTTGCATCATATAAGGGTTAGATTGGGGGTTGTTTTTTAAGTCTTGTAATAACCTGTTTAACATTAGTACTGGATTGATTGGATTATATGCAGAGCTATAGCGTGTGTACTTAGAGAGATCAGTCATTACTCTCCCAAATGGACCTCTAAGTTATGAGTAGAACTCAAGTTATGAGTAGAACATACAGACATGCTACAAGGGACAGGTCACAATCTCCCACCCTGTTCCTTCTCTGGATGTTCTCTGTATGTTCTCTGGATGTTCTCTGTGCATACTCTTTCATGTTCTCTGTCTGCTCTGCTGTCCGTGGATCACTATTCAGAAGGATAGATAGATAGATAGATATTGATCCCCAAGAGGAAATTCAAGAAATTCAAGGCCATGTCATCAGAAGCAATCTAAGACTAAGCGAGACGGGGCGAGATAGCTATCAGCCAGAGATAGACACACGCAGTGAGGAGTTTCGGGGACTCCAGTCAGCTTGCCCCTCTGCAGTGCGTGTCATCTAATACCTCATGCGCTACATACATGGAGCAGGAGAGGTCATTCATAAATACTCTCTCCAGTATTCCAGTAATCTGTCAACTCAGGAGTCATGTCTTCCAGTGTCGAAAACATATCATCAAGTAGAACACAAAACGTGGACTGGGCTAGACATTTTGCCTACAGATAAAATAATATAGAAATGCTCTAATACAAATAAAGATGGTAACAAATACAAAAAAAACAAAAATAAAGGATCAGATCATCTTCTGTAAGATATCATCCCAGTGTAATCATAGACCCACACACACACACACACACACACACACACACACACACACACACACACACACACACACACACACACACACATATATATCATAGTGTAACAAGCTGAGGTGTGTGAGTCTGGTCCACTTGTCACACACACGTACACACACACACACACACACACACACACACACACACATACACACACACACTTCCCAGTGTAATGACAGTACACAAGGTGAGGTGTGTGAGAGTCTGGTCCGCTTGTCTGTTGCTGTGATTCAGTAGTATGTTGTTTCATGAGGGGTTTTCTCAGTACACAGTCCTCTGGGTCCTCCTGATGGCCACAGGAGCAGTGAGGCAGCTCTCGGCCGTATGACCAGGGCTGTGTGGTTACTTCCTGTGTGGTCACTTCCTGTGCATTACTCATCCACCTGCACATCCTGCCGTCAAAGATCCTTGATTTAACCATCTCTGCTACCGTCATCCTCCTCTGCAATCACACTCACACACACACACGCGCGCACAAACGCACACCATGCGCACACGCACAGACACAAATAGACACACACATACACATCCTCTCTCTCTTTCTTTCTTTCTCTCTCTCTTTCTCATGTACACACACACACAAGCATGCACACACATACACACATGCATGCGCACACACACACACACACACACACAAATAGACACACAAATACAGACATACAAATACACACACACACACACACACACAGACCCTTAAGCAGGTACCGTACATTGTCATATACCCCCCACCTACAGTATCTGGGTAGGTTGAGCTAGAAACCCCTCTGTGCCCTGATGTGTGAGTTAGATAGATAGATACTTTATTGAGTATCTATTTCTCTAGTTCTGCCCTGCTCCTCTAATAAATACCTAGTTTGTGTGTGTGTGTGTGTGTTTGTTAGAGAGAGAGAGAGAGAGGGAGAGAGAGAGAAGGAGAGAGAAAGTTCTACCCTTCTAGTAAATACCTAGTTGTGTGTGTGTGTGTGTGTGTGTGTGTGTGTGTGTGTGTGTGTGTGTTTGTTAGAGAGAGAGAGGGAGGGAGAGAGAGAAAAAGAGAGAGAAAGTTCTACCCGTCTAGTTGTGTGTGTGTGTGTGTGTGTGTGTGTGTGTGTGTGTGTGTGTGTGTGAGAGAGAGAGATAGAGAGAGAGAGAGAGAGAGAGAGAGAGAGAGAGAGAGAGTTCTGCCCTGCCACTCTAAATACCTTGTTGGGATGACAGAGCACAGCAGGCAGTCTGTGGTTCCCATTTGGATGGGCTTCATTGCCACACATACAGAACGAGCAGAAGTGTGGGAGTGTGGGATTTGCAACTCATAATCATGTGTAATACCTGTAGGATGGATCCTACAGAAATATTACTCCTATAGATTCCTATGTTATAATTCTAGATGCTTGACTACAACAACAACGATAACAAAACAAAAAAACACATTTCCCTTGCCCTGTTTCAAAACTGGATAACACAGGGATATGATGAATATAGCGAAACAGATGTAGGGTCAAGCCCACACATGTACCAAGACTGTGTTTGTGCTGTCAAGGTTATTTGTCCTTTTTTCGCCAGATTTCTCGCTGCGTTTACCCCCAGAGCAGAGCAGAGATTGAGAAGTGAATGCAGAGAATGTGTTAATCTGGGTCTCTGATAGTATAATATGTTATGAGTCACCAGCCAGTCCCCCCTCCCCGTCCACTGTGAGGATCAGCGCTCACATGCGCAGAGCAGCAGTGCATGTGTGTGTATGTGTGTGTGCGTGCGTGTGTGTGTGTGTGTGTATCGCTGCTACCATGCACATTCCGGGCACATGGCAACACAAGCTATAAATAGCCATGCAGCTCGACTGCGCTGCGTCGGGATCAGGGTTTCTTCTTCCTGTGAACACGGCATCCCTCCACCGTGCAAACCCTCCCTCCCTCTTCTCTCCCTCCCTCCCTCCTGGTCTTCTCTTCCTCTCTGTTCAATGCCACACTTTCCCTTTAACTGCCTCCTTTGCTTGCAGACATATGTATATGTGTAGCGTAATGTGGAAACACAGGGAACTTGCTATACTGACAGCAGTTCTTTATCTATTTGATGCAACATACACATTGTGAGTGTCCATTGAAGTCCTAGCCGTGTCGCAGCCATTTCTGTTACAACCAGTTGTAGGTTGGGCTCATTAGTGGTGCCCAAACCACACACACACAGCTACACTCACACACGAGTGTGTTATGAGCCTGTCCTAATGAGCTGTACGTCCTGTTGGTGTCCCCATAGAGACCAGAGCCGAGAGAGAGAGTGTGTGTGAGAGAGCGAGAGAGTGAGAGTGTGTGAGAGAGAGATCCCGCAAGGACACTGGAAGTGTGTGAAATAATCCCCACTTGATTTGGCATCCGGCCCACTGTAGTGTTACGTTATCCACCCCCAAGGCATCACTATTTCCTCTTGTACTGTGCATGTGTGTGTGTGTGTGGGCAGGAGGGGTGGGGGGTAGAGTTGAGAGAGGTCATTGAAGCTGTGTAACTATGGCAGCTGTGTGGGAGGAATAGGAGGAAGAGGAGGAGGAGGGGGAGGGGTCACCCAGGGCATCATGGGTCTTCATGACTGCCAGAACCTGATAGTGGTGCAGGGAAACGAGGCTCTCCTGCTTGGGCTCTGACTCCGGCTGCTCCGACTCACTGGGCTCCCATCGGTAATAAAGCCCTGCGTCTCCATGGCAGCCACTTGGCAAAGGTCACCATTTTGTCATAAATGGGAAAAGCCCCATAATAGAGAACAATGGTCTCTGCTATGTTATGGTTTCTTTGCGGGGCTTCTAGTGTGTTTGAAACATATATCCAATAATATTTCATCATGGCAGGAATCTGATTTCTGCAGATTACATTTGCCAGTGACATACTAAACACTATCTAATTGCAACATAGAAATTGTTAGAAATACTCAACAATGATTTAAAAAAAAACGCAGACAAATTCTACCATGAGTCACATAGCATTTTCCATCACTTATATCAGTCTTTATTATGTTACAAACATACATAGCAGTTTCTAAATATAGATTTCTAAATGTTCAAATCTCTGTTGGAAAAATGCTGTAGCCAAAACGAGTGCGCTTCAAGGAGCCTGTGGTTGGTCACAGTCTATCAGGAGCTAGAGGTGCTTGGCTGTTCTAGAGGCACCGAAGAACCTTGCATCCTATGGTTCTCTGTGTGTCTGTCTGAAGCCACAGAACCAAGCCCGGTTCTGCTCTGTTCAGGGACAACTGAGCAGACGCTGTCCTTCGGACGCTGGAAGCAAACGGTGGTGTGCCGTGCAGAGAATGAATTAATGCAACAAGTAGATAACAAGATAGCACACCCACACACACATATAGTTTGCTGACACATTAGAATGTCAACAAATTATTCACGAGCAAAAACCCATTAGAACTATTTATAATCAAATACATTGGTACAGTTTAACTGTCAATGACCCATTGTTTTTTTTTTTTTTTTAATACATATTTCCATTCAAACTTACAAAACAAACTGATGGTGATGGCTTTTTATCCTAATGCTTAAATTGTGTCTGTGTCTGAAGCCTCCTCTGGTAGCAGTTAAATTCAGAAAATAAACATTTAGAAAAAGTCTGAGAGTAAACGTGGTGAACGGATAGCATGGAGTAGAGCACCTGGTGGAACTCAAACCAAACATCTAGCGGCTGCTCTCAGGTACTCCTGAATCAAGCCACTAATTGATTCGGCTGAGTTCTCCAGGTCAGCTGTCACAACAGTGACCTGCTGTTGCTTTTACATGGCGATGGACAGCGGAAAGCTCCCTGAGCAAAAGCTCCAGTTCGCTTCCTGTTGCAGGAACAGGAAGTGATGTTTAGCCCGGCACAGTAACATGCACATGCTGGACTGGAGAGGCCTCTGAGTCAACAGATAGCTGCATATGTGTGTGTCCACTACACACCGTCCCAACACTGCCCATCTGTCACTGATCACAAACTCGCCCGCCATAGCGGCAATGATACGGCGGACACAGAACGTGATCTGACCGGGTCCGTCAAAGTGCGCACTGACACTCTGGAGCCTCACCGCTCACCCGCATGTTGGTTCTCGGTCACAGCTCTGAGAGGTCACAGAGGTCAAGTCCAGCTCGACAGTGCTGCAACAAGACGCAACACTACGCACACAGTCCAGCAAGTCCCCATGGCAGAGGTTACCATGGCAGTGACCCCGTCACAGGCACCACCCTGACTTAACACCCCAGAGCACATGAGTGCAGTGTTAGAATGCAAGCTACAGACTCTGTAGGATATTACATTGTGAATCTTTAAAAGAACATCAGCACTCAAAAACTTATTTCAGGAGTTTTCATTTAGTTTCGTGTTTGCAATCACCCTCACCCCAACACACACACACAAACAGGTCCCAGGACACCGTGAGCTACGAGAGTGTGTGTGTACGTGTGACTATGTGCAGGTCAGGGTTAGTCTACTGCAGACCCAGGTGCAGTCCCTCCTACCCATCGACCCTTTTTGGAACTCCAAAGGTCCACGAGGCGGTCAGTGGAGCAGCTGAAAAGAGGGTATGTTTGAGAGGGTGGGTAGGCCTTCCACTTACCCACCCCCACAAACACACCCTCCTATGTGTAGGAGTCTGTGAATGTGCATGTATGAGTGCGTAAAGGGATGTGGGGGGGGCATGGAAGGCTGTGTATGTGTGAGAAAGAGTGAGCAAGTGTATGTGCAAGGGGGGTTAGGAAAGGGCCGTGTGTGTGATTGAGAGGGTGTGTGTGTGTGTGTGTGTGTGCGTAGGAAGGTAGGGAACTAAAGGAATGTCCTGGCAACAGCTGCTCCTGCTGCGTCACACTTTTAGTTGGCTCCCGTCTCTCCGTGCTGCCAACTATGAGCCCTGTGCCCTCGTCTGGAGTAATCTGTGCTCGCCACCTTGCCTCCCTCTGCCCTGGCCCCGTGCCACACCAGCAACGGTGGATTTATCCCCGTGATTGTGACAACAAACAGAAGCCTAGGTAGAGGCGCAAGATATCTTTCACGCTCACTTTACAATCAATAACACCAGACCTCTGTCAAATTTCCCAAATAACAATGTTAGGCCGCTGTACAAGACCACAGTGAATTGCTGTTTTTTTTTTCCTGTCACGCAATAATATTTGTTATCGGTAACCAAAATGAACTGCTTTCTACTAATCACAGGTACATAGTTAACAAGTGCTTAGCTAATAAGCATTTATGAAATTCAACAGATTTCCAAATGTATAGAGCTTGAGCATTAGTACAGATTCCCAACTCCAAGTGCTGCCTGCTTTGCGTCGGTCCACAGCCGTGACTAAGGCAAATCTGCCTCCGTCACATGTGCACTTAGTGTAGGCCCTGGTGTAATTAGGTTTTTGCAAGGGTGGTGGCGTTGTGTGTGTGTGCGCGCATGTGAGCATGTGGCAGCCTCGACAATCAGGCCCTTGTGTCTCTCAGCGGTCAGAGGCAGCCGTCAGCCCTCGGCACAGCTGAAGCTCCTGAGTTTCCCGGGGGGAGGAATGCCGGCCCTGCTGCGGGCCTGGACGTTAAAATAGCCCTGCTGCAAAGTCAGCTCACACACACACACACACACACACACACACACACACACACACACACACACAGCACCACACACACACACGCGGCCTGCACAGCTGCCGCCATTGTAGATTTAGAGCGAATCCTCCTCGCTGCAGCTCAGCCGATTGGGCGAGATGGCACTGCCGGTGTGATCGCCGAATACGGCTCACCGGCTGCTGCTCCTGTCTGAGCTCTGCAAACTCTGGGAGGCATCAGGCTTTATAGCACAAGACCAGCTCAAACACTCTCCCTGTGTGTGAGTTTTTGACTGTGTGTTAGGAAAAAGGTTTTTTGTTTGCTTTAAATAGTCTAGAAGATCATAGAATTACAGCAACTAACACACACACACACGCTTAAAAGTGAAACAGCTGTCACTGAACAAGACAACGGAGGTTTGCAAAGCTCTACTAAATGGCAACACCCAGTGAAGAACTGGCCCAGTAGGTGTGTGCACATTGCACTAGATTTGACTAGTTATTCCTGTCAACTTGTTAACCCTATATAAAGTGCAGTAATGAAGTGTGTGTGTGTGTGTTTCCCTGTGTTACCAGTCTGTCTTAACTCTTTTCAACTAGCCTAAACGTTAAGAGGAAGCCAACCTCCCTTAACTGCTGCCACGGAACGACATTGAGACAAGTGACCACCACAGGACAAAGGTATTACATAGATGTCTTTCTATTTTGCTTGCTTGCCCATCAAACCTATATAGTCTTATTCCCTGGGATTAGAGTGAAATAAACAAATATAGAAATGAATTCTTCTGATAATTCAATAAATTAAAACAGAAGACAACTCAAAATGAGGGACAGAGATGCACATTTTTAGAAAAAACAAATTACTCACATGGTTGTGACATGGGTCCCATCTGTTAGATAGTGTGCTAAATAAAATGTTGTCTATACTTTCAGAGAAACACATTAACCAGTACATTGTCAACATATATTGTGAGGAAGAGAAAATGGGAATTTTTTATACAGTCAAGATACATTGCATTTTATATTTTCTTTACTTAGATGCGTTCTTCCACTTTCTATAGGAAAACAACCAAAAAGGAAAAAAGGAAAAAATATCTGCCCAATGCTTCTCCCCAGCTTTGCTTTATGAAATCAGCCTAATATGGCTTTATAATTCTGTCATTCATATAGATATATTCTATTTAAGTAATTAAAAATATGCTGGTTTGTTCCGTTTTTTTCTTTCATAAAGTATAATCTGCAAATATAAGTTTTCTTACAAAAGAAAAGAAACCATTCATGCGATTCAGTCCATTAATGACCAGGAGTGTGTTGAGGCCTGTGCATGGACCGGCCACTGGAGAGAGCTACCTCTACTTCTTGGAGAATTAGAGTGACGTGTGTTACCTCACAGTCAAGGTCCTATGTTGTTGATGCTTTAGTCTCCGTGACGGGTAGAGAGTAACTCTCTCTTTGTCAGTCCATGAGAACTCCAGAGAGCAGACTGTGTCATTCTTCAGCTGATAACTTTTGAGAGTCCTGGCATTCTGCATTGATCACAGCAAGATCGTCTATTTGGACCAATGGCACGTCTCCCCATTCAGGAAGCTGGACGTTGGTCGGGCAGACGGCTTCTTGGCAGGGGGGGCGTGGAAGACAGCTGGACTTGCACGCAACATTTCATTTGATGCAGTTATATTGTTAATCCATTCTGCTAATATATTCCTCTGATCTTATGCTATGTTGTCAAAAAAATAAGTGTCCCAATTGTGTTTACAAATTCTGAACCAATGCTTTGCAAATGTAAGAGGCTAGGCTGATTTATGGGAGTAAGATCAGTCAGCAGCTTTGGTGACAGACTTCTACCATGTATGGAGGCTGTCATCTAAAGTAGCAATGTTTCAGCCATTGCAGGCTTGCTCAGCTCAAAAAAGCTTGCTCACTCACTGTGGGCCTTATGAAAATGGCTAAAGATCTTGACATCATATTGCAAAAGCCAACCTTATCATTTCTACACACCTTGAAGCCAAATAAACACCCCACAGATAGACACAAGAGTGCTCTGGACCCCTTGGATCTAGTTTTTTAACGTAAAGGGCCCAGGCACCAGAGAGACGTTGATAGAGCTACAACTGGAGCACCTCTCCCATCTTTAGCTAAACAGCAACAATACACATAAGCAAATGCATGGGGGTTGAGGGGTAGGGGGCATTTTTTTTTCTTAATATAAATGTTACAATCTGATATTATAAAGATTTGTTTGTCATCATAATCTGACAGTATAAAGATTTTTGTCCTCTAAGGAAGAAGAGTTGCTGGTTTAGGAGAATGCCATGTTATCATAGGCCTTTATAACAAATCATACTTTTTCTTGTCTTATAAGACATTCCTGTCGTGCACTTTTTGCCCATGGCTTTTACTATAATTGTGACCCCCAAACAACCCTCGTTACAAACAAAAAAACTTCGGATCTTACACATCTATAATTCTGTCAAATGTATATTACGCCACAATATTTTAGTATAAGTTCGATTCGTCATGCACTTTGTAAATCTGTCATGTCTGCGTACTGCATCATTATACATCTGCAGATCTCACGTCAGCTGGACAGCGTTGAGGGGGTTCAGTCGTCCTCCACATCTTCGCCCTCCGACTCTTCCCTCCTCTCGTACATTTTATCCCGTTGTCTCTCCTGGATTTCTTTCATCTCCTCTGCATACCGACTGAATGCTCCACCGAACTTACTCCAGGCCTTAAATGGGATAGTTATAGAGTTCCTGTAGCTTGGTTTGACTTCGCTAACTCTCAGGAACACTCCGTATTTGTTGGACCCGACGTCAAAGAAGAAGCGCTTGGAGTCCACCATGATGGATGTTCCCTCGGGAAGCTCGCCGTAACCCCCCGCTGCTGTGCCACCGGTCAGTTCCTCGTCGTCTCCACCGTAATCATCTATAAGCTTGGCAAGGGCGTCTCTGAACTCTATTAAGCCCTGGGCCGGGAGCGCGATGGTTTGGCCTGCCTGCATTCCGCCCCCAGGGCCTCCAACTCCGAAGCCGGGCCCACGGTTGACGGTCTGTCGGATTCGGAGGAACCTCCCCCGTTGATTCTCCTTCAGATCGAGGTAGTATTTTCGGTTTTCTCTGACTAAGAATTCGCTCTTTAAGGCTCGTCTAGGCCCACCGTCATCTCCACCGGATGACTGCGCGATTTGCTCAGGGCTGCTGGGCCCAAGTTGGGCGTAGTGCTCAATGAAATCCCCTAAGTAGTCGCGAAACTCGGCCGCAACTGACATGGAGAGTGTCAGGCGACTTTTGGAGCCCCCGGCCCCGACCTCCGCTATCTTGATGAACCTGCCCTTCGAATTCTGCTTGACGTCTAGGTAGAACCGCTTGTTTTGAATGTCAAGCCTCTTCGAAGCAAGTTCCTGGGTCTCCTGCTCCCGTTGGAAGTGCTGAAACCCGCTGCCTCCTCCACCTCCGCTGCTACCACCGCGCTCGCTCCCACTGTCTCCATCCGCCATCTTCACCGCCACCAGCCCACTTCGTTCTCTCTCCTGCGTATCTTACGCGCAGCATACAGTGAACACCCTTCTCAGCGATACTGCAGGGACTCATTTACTTCAGTCACATTGGCCTGACTTCTGCCAATTACAACTGTGGAATCACTTTACGTACTCCAATTGGCCAATTTATTTTTCAATCATTTATTTGAGGCGGGATCCTAACATATTACTGGCCAGAAACTGTATCCGCTGCATAACCGTCATTTCCTCTCTGTTTTTTTCTCTTGTAATGGTGTACTCATAGACAGTAAAGTAGTAAAGTGTACTTCCATAATCACGATGCCCTTATCCACTGACCTGGGGTCAGTGACATTCATACCCTAGCCTACTGCGGCTAAACCCTCACAAATTAATAAGCACGTTCTTACTGTTTTTGTTTGTTTGTTTGTTTTACATTTCAGATAGGTAGCTGTTTGCTGCATCGAAGACTCGACTCTTCATTGATAAACACTGAAATGATAATGGTGTATTGCTTTGTCATATGCGTTCAGTTTGTAACACTAGCTGAAAAGTGAGGCACTCAAAGCCCAACTAAAATCCTTGTTATGACCGCAGACCACCAAGGGTTAAAACGAGCTGAAATAAAGTTGACATATAATCCTACCCAATTTACATGACAGGTCATTCATGGAATTGTAGGCTATAGCCTACCCACGTTTCATTAGATAACGACCTAACAACAGCTATGGCAAAATATTTGTGGTCACACTCAAAACAATCGGACTATGCAGTAGCCTGATGCATCATCCGGAATGTTGACACGTCAAATGTTTTTTTATGCTTTCACACTATGGAACTTTTGTTAATTAAGTTTACAAATGTTGCAATCTTTTACATGCGCGTGGCGCGGTCCAATCAGGACTGGGTGCGCCTGAAGCCTCAGTGCCTCTATGCCATTAGTTTAACGCGGTTTACAAAATACTATTCACAGTTCATTATTAATTACTGTGCCCCATTGCCTGTAGTTGGAGACCGCTGCATTTATGTTAATGTGTATAGCTCTATCTATCAACATCAGCTGCAGACCACAGATAATAGGCTATTATGCAAAGATACATAGCCTTTGTAAATTACTGAGAGACGAAATTCCTCCCCTTCATTTGCAGATATTAGGCTACATAGTTTGCGAACATGACAATACATTAGTCCGTTTAAAGATAATCTAGAGCTACAACAGAAAAAGCAATATATGCATAAAAAAAGCTTTTTGACTCCCCAGTCCAATTAGTGTTTCAAAATATGACTTAATTTCCTTGGATCAGCCTATATTCTATAGATAGGGAGGTGGATAGATCCGCAGGACATTACACCTTTTATTAGCATCTATGAGTAAAAAGATAAAAGGTGAAAAATGAAAAAGATGAAAGATAATAAAGTAGATGTAGGCCCTGTCTCTTACATAGGTCTGGCTCCCTCTAAAGGCAGCTACGTGTATTACGACACTGAATGGTTTTTATGAAGCCTAGGGAGGCTACTTGAATTAAGAATTCTGTGCGAGGCTTACTTTATGTGTAACGCTTAATGTGAACAATGATGTATTTACAGCTTTAGGTTTTAAATGGACTCAATCGTGGTTGATAACTGCTTGCGCGCAATGAACGCCTAATCTTATTGGACATGCAGGAGCGCATGCGCACTTGGTTGGAACAGCCGTTGAGATCAGTACAAACAATGTTGCTATTGGCTTAAGAAATATTCAAAACAGTATGGGCGGCTGCTATTGGCTCTTTCTCGAGCTCACGAGAATCAATTCTTTCATACAGGTTTGCATGAGCGAAGAAGCTTTATTGTTTCCCTCCGCCTCAAATTCAGCAGGGTAACTGGACATTTAAGCGGTGCTATGGTAAGGCTGCATAAATATTTTTTTTTTGTCAGAATATTCTATTACTCTAGCTTTACTTGATTTATTTTTAAATGGTGAACGATTGCTAATCACAGTACATGCTTAACGTTAACGTTAGTTCTTTAGTTTGGCAAGTATTATGTATCCAGTTGGCTTGCTGGAAAGAGCGCCAATCGTGTGACAAACGAACGAACACACGCTTTATAGAGTGAACATTTAATATATATATATATATTTGTTTAGCGGGTCCTACAAAAACCTTTCTCGATTTAACCACTTATATTTGAGGTAACGTTAGTAGCATTTAGCTGATGTTAACGTTAGGTTGGAAGTTCCATACCTTGGTGTAACGTTAACGTTCGCCAGTACTTAACGTTAACGTAACTAAGCTAAGTTGCCAGTGAACGTTTATACTAACATTGCCAGTTACCGGTGGCTTATTATGGACTCTTAAACTATGTCCATTTTAATGCACGTCTGCACAGTTTCATTAAGATACCTTGGATGCGGAAATCCGTGTTCACGAAGAATGATTCATTTCACGTCGTTTTTCATCCATACGATTGTCCAAGTTGCAGAGACAGACCTCGTTGTCTGTTTGCAAACAAGCAGGATGGAAATTCTGTCACAGCGGTGCCGTTAGAGTTGCCACCTTGGTAATTAACCAGATAGACTTCTAACCGTACGGGGATAATGTATGCGAGACTTTTCCTTAGGGGGTTAATACATTCTCTAATTTCTATCAACATCTGTTCTTTGCCTGCTTTTGCAATAGGAGATGCAAATGACGTGGTGCTTTCTGCAGGACGTTCTCAGTTTAATAATGGCAAAAAACAAAAAGGATTTGTTGAGCAACGTACCTAATTAACTTATCTTTTTTAAACAGGCTGGAGGAAAAGCTGGAAAAGACAGTGGGAAAGCCAAGGCCAAGGCAGTATCCCGCTCCCAAAGGGCTGGACTTCAGGTACAGCCAGTAAATGGATTTATTTCTGCAATTTAAATGTTATGGGCAAATGCTTACATAAATTTAACCAGAATAACATCTTATATCTTACTGTGTACTAATTCTGGAATGTTCAATAATATGTCTCAATGTGCCATATTCTATAGTTCCCAGTGGGGCGTATCCACAGGCACTTGAAGACACGCACAACAAGCCATGGACGTGTTGGAGCCACAGCAGCTGTGTACAGTGCTGCCATCCTGGAGTACCTGACTGCCGAGGTAAGACATTTGCACCACAGGTTTGTGGTGAAATGTGGTTAAGGACCAGCAGAAGGCAGCCTTGAAATATATTTAAATTTACCACAAATAATCCCAGAGATTACGGTTGCATTTTCAAGTATGGAGACATAGTTTGCAAAAATCATCTGGTAAAGCTCAGGTTATTAGTAGACTGAGCCAATGTGTGTTGTGGCGCTGTAGTGAAGCCTGCAAATTATGGAAGAATCCTGCAGGTGGCTCACTAAGTCTGGACTGCACTTTTCAGGTGCTGGAGTTGGCTGGCAATGCCTCCAAGGATTTGAAGGTGAAGCGTATCACGCCTCGCCACTTGCAGCTTGCCATCAGAGGGGACGAGGAGCTTGACTCGCTCATTAAAGCCACCATCGCTGGAGGCGGTCAGTTTCATTTTTACTTTTATCTCAAAAGATTTACTCTTTTTTTTTTAATCATTTCTGTTTTTATGCAGTGATGAGTGGATCCTCAATGAATTAAGAACTGTTTTTTTGTTGTATGTGTGTGTACACCTTTTGTGCTTTCCTTTCTCCTTACCTCTCATCCTGTCATTTTGTTTTTTTATTCTAAACTGCAGGTGTGATTCCACACATCCACAAATCCCTGATTGGGAAGAAGGGACAACAGAAGACAGCATAGAGGACTCTGACGTTACCTGTGTGTGTATAGAAGAGGGCATAGAGGACAGTGATATTACGCGTGTGTGTATAGAGGACGGCAATCAGCATGACATTCTGTTTCTGATTATTTTGTAATTGTAGTTAAACATAAGCCTGTACGTGAATTAATTTTTAGTCCTACAACTAAAAGTTTGTTTTCCAATTGAGATTTTCATTGAGGTTTGCTTTTAGTCCAGGACTATGCTTGATCCATGTGTGGGAAACTGTCCTGAATTGTTCAGGTAGACCTGAATTTGTTTTTTCTTTTTGTTTTTTTTTTTTTTTTTTTTTTTTTTTTTTTTTTAACCAATACTTTTTTTGATGTTTTAGTTAAAAAAAAAAAAAAAAAAAAAAAAATACTTGTTCTATATCCTCTCAGATTGTTTACGGAATGCAAACCAGATCATTTGTCAAGGATCACTTTCATGGACATTGGCTGTCATACCTTAAAAAGAACTGTTTTATACATAAAATGTTTTAAATGTCTTTTTAAAAAAATGTCTCTTTGGTTTTTTTTTTTTTTTTTTTTGCTGTTCATTTTTCCATGTTTAGATGGAGACCGATATGCATGCAAACAGTGTGATTGAATGAGAATTGGCATTTTGGTTAATTTGATCCCCAAGTGAGGTAATTTTAAAATATAAGGTCCTATGATCATATGTGATTTAAATGGGTTGAATGCAGAAAGCTGTAATTGGCCCTTAGTATATTCCAAGTGGCTCTTTGTATAGAGCTTTTTAAAATTCTGCACTTGTACACAAATCTTTAGAGGTGGTTGATGTTATTTGCATCTTGTGATTATTGCCCATGGCTAGTCTATGGAGGCATTATATGGGCTCTGTGCACTAACTAGGGTTGAAATCGGCAAAGCAGTTTCCTGTTTGTTAACATGGCTGTCAACAAGTACCTGAAGAGGAGTGTTTCAGTTGAACCAAAATCCTTCCCTGCTTATTTTGTGCAACCACTGCACGTAGGCTGGTATTTTTAGGTAAAAAGTGGAAGCTAAATCGCGTTTATAGCGTCTTAAAGCCGAGCAGAGTGGCACACACCAGTGCTCCTTACAGCCACCTGCTGACATTGAGTCTCGCGTAGGCCTACATTGTGTTCTATACATTTTGATACAATTACTCATCTTCAGGTGCTTGTTGACAGCCATGTCAACGAACAGCAAACTGTTTTTGCCGATTTCACCCCTAGCTAGGTGCACAGAGGTGGAGAGAAGGAAGAAGTACCGGCCTCATTCATTTCAGTGGCCCTTGGCTAGTCACTACTAATATCTTGTTTCCACCAAGCGGTACGGTACGCAGTTATTTGCATTTCCATGGGCAGAATTTGAGAAGTGTACCAAAACAACCGACCTTTACTGTTTCCTTTTGTGCCACCCTTCTGTTGGGCTACCAAGAATAATGGTCCGGTACCTAAAGAGTGGAGCTAGACTAAAGCAAGGGAATTGCATTATTATGTACTTAAATCATGTGGTCACTATAGCATATAGGCCATTTGAAATATGAGTTGTGCCAAAATGATCCCCTGCAGTTGTATGTGTCATGTCAATTGCAAATTTCTTCAAACGGGGTTCCCACGGGTCATGGAATTTCTGGAATATGGCGTTTTGATGAAGTCTATCCCAGACATGAAAAGTCGGAATTGTATCACATTTGGGGCAGTCATAGAATATCAGGAAATTTTGTTGCAGCATGTTGAAACTTAGTTGGCATAATACATAAATACAAATATATTTCCACAGAAATTGTTGTGGACCATCTGGTTATAGCTTTAATGCTCCCTTGAATGGCTGTGATTAGCCCAAAAATATTTATTCAATGCCCTTTTATTCATTTTCCGCTCTTAAAAAAAAAAAAAAATTTGAATGCCACCCGCTGCTTTGAAATCTTTGGTCAATGTATTGTACCAACATAGGTCATGGAATTTAACATGTAACTTAGAGGGGGTACCCTGTTTATACCTCAAACCAAACATTTAGTACTGAAGTCAAAAGCATTTCTGTTCTAGAAGATAATCAAGGCAAACACTGAGTCTTTGAAATGGATATTTATTCAGTGTCAGACTTGCAAATTGTAGGCTTTAAAAAAAAAATGGGCCGCTTACTGACTACCTAACTTTACTTTGTCATAATATCGCTGTCCTTTATAATACAATGAGTTACCTCCAACCCCCACACAAACAGAAAAAGTGCAAAGCTAGTGTTTATAATTCGGTAAAAGAGCAATGATCTGATGGAGTTTATTGACTGATGTTCTCAAGGCCCATTTTCTTCCACACTCATTTGTGATATTCTCTGTGGAGGCTAAATTCATTCTCTTGTGATGACTATATCAAATACCATTTTGTGGAGAAGTGGCGCACACATCTAAAAAAAGTGTTTAAAAGTGCCAGACAAACATGTCAGAGCAAGAGGGAGAAGGTCTGAACATTGTATATGCTCCAAAAATATACTTTATCTCTAAAAAACAAGTTTTTTAGACAAACGTTTGATTGCACAGGATCTTCTACGAAGACAGCTTGTACAGTGTGCAGACTTCCTTCCTCTCACTATATCAAATCCATACGGCACAGGAATAACTTACCGGTTGATTCAAAGGATATGAGCTGCTTTATGATGTGCAGTAATCAGATTACAGATAGAATGTAAAGTAACATTAGTGATTACAGGCAAAGGACACAGATCTATTTGAGACATTCTGTCTCATAAGAACAATTGCGTCAATCAACAAGAACTATTTGAATCACTATTTCAATTTTAACATTCAATTTATTCAATAAACATTCATCCAATACACAAAATCTTGTATATACATATTACAGAGATAGAATTTTACAAAATGTACATATTTTCTTCTTTAAATAAGTTGGTCACAGCATACAAAATCAACTTCAAATAGGACAGTATGTAATATTGCACTCCATCCTCTGTCATTTGGATTGGTGAGAGGCCACAAAAAGACCTCAGAAACAAAACGCATCACATCTTCAGGAGGAATTGGTGATAAAAACCATCTAAATCCCATCCATCTTTTCCCTAAGTGTTCTGTTTCCCCATCATCACTAGACTGAATAAATAACACAAAATATGTAAACTAAACCACAAAGTTCCAAGTATTGCATTGCATTGTGGGTAACCCCTACAGATTCTATTCATAGATGACACTCCAGGTTAGCCGCTGGCTCAAACAAACATCTTCACCATGCAGGAGTGGGACTGTGAGATGGGTTCCATGTGCTTTTCACCTACATTGCCTGCCTGCCTGCTACCTGCTGTTACCCAGAATCCACTTGTGTGTTGGTCCCCTCAAGGTAGACTTTTTCAGGTGCACCAGTAAGTTTAGTGTGACGGAGAGCATGTCTTGCTGAAACCAGGCTAATACTGATGAGTGTAGGCCTGGTACGGCACCATCCTTGGGGTGCCCCCAGGGGCTACGGCCAGGGTCGACAGCCCACTGTACTGATAAAGGGCGTCCACGGGTAGGCTGTGCAGATGACCGCTCGCCGCAGGGTTGTAGTGGAGGCCGGAAGGGGTCATGTAGGCCGCAGAAGACTCCTGTGGGTGGTAGTAGTGGGTAGTGGGGTAAGGCGCCGGGCGGTAGCCCTGGAGCTCGGGGTACTGCATCAGGTGAGATGCCACCTTGGCCTGGCAGGCGTGTGCCAGCGCGTCCTGCACCGTCCGCTTCAGCTTCATCCTCCGGTTCTGGAACCAGTTCCTGATCTGAGAGGGAGAAAGACAGGAAAAGGAGAATTGAGTTCTACTGTGTAAACATTAGAATATATCACAGACTTCTTGATGTTTTAGACTCGTTATAAATCTTGAACTGATTTAAAATCTCATCGTCTCGAGGAGTTTTACATATTTAGCATTATTTCCTCACTGTTAGAAGAATAAAGAAGTAAAAGTGTCTGAATATGTACAGTTATTGAGAGTTTGAGTATAATGTACAAAAGAAAAGGTATTTATTTACCTGCTTATCTGAGAGGTGGAGCCTCTTACAGAGCTCAGCTTTGTCCTGAGTGCCCAGGTAAGCGTTCCTTTTGAAGGCCTTCTCCAGGCTGTTGATCTGCTCTGCCGTGAAGGCCGTACGAGGCCTCCGGCCACTGGATGGTGACACTGCTGGCTGGGCGCTGTCCTTCATCCCACTGGGGGACAGCGATCGCCCACCTTCGCTCTCATAGCCAGACGTTTCTTCTTCCTCTGTGCTAAACCCTGTCTCTTGACCTGAGGGAATGACATGAATAGCAAAAAATGATCACACATCAGTTTGCAATAACAAAGTAATCTGATTGGGTGAGAAGCAATCCATGAGCGTTGATATCTATAAGTATATGGAAAACTATCTTTTTTAGAAATCTAATCACAGCTCAATCCCAAAATGTATTGATTTCAGCTCCACATCAACTCTGAAATTCTTAATATTTGAGTTAAAAGAGATTGAAGACTGTTTAAGAGCCTCACCTTGAACACATTGCTGAAGGTTCATTCTGACCTCCTGGTTCTGCCCGTTCTGTGTGAAGCCAGTGTGGTTCTCTTTGACGGCCTCCTGAGGTGGCCCCTGGACCGGCCTAAACTGCCTGTAGAACCCTGGGAGGCTCTCTGAGACGGTCCCGGAGGTGCTGGGCATTTGCGGAACCCCCAGGGCTGCTGTGGAAACGGGAACAGCAGGCTGGTGGCTGTCCGTGATCTGGCTGCTCTGTGAGAGCCACTCTACTGAGAAGTGTCCCTTCATGGTGACTCCAGGCGCTTGTAAAATCCAACAACAGGCAGGGGGAAAAAAACACAACCAAAAAAAGTCCTGAGAAAGTTCTGCTCCAGTGCTATGTGTAGAATCCTTGGCAGAGACCTGGTATCCGTAATGAGGGTCCTAATGTCGGTGCGATGCAGTAGTGGAGCAAACTCTACTGCTGGGACTCTTCAGTCTTGCTGCTTCTCTGCAGGCTTGTGGAGATGAGCTTGTGTGTGTGTGTGTGTCTACAGAGCACCAGCTGTAGTATTTATAGGGGTGACCCAGCTCATTTACAATTCACTTACCCAGAGATCAAAGGGAACATCCTCCTGCTCCCCTGCCCTCCCCTCAAGTTTTCACAAGTGCAGTAATTAAGACGTCTCAATCGGCCCTGAATGAGCCCATTAATTCTTGGCTCCAGCAAGTCTGGAGATGTTACCCCCCCTGTCATCTCCTATCCATACTCACACTGTCTCTTATCCAGTATCTGGTGTGTCTGAGGCATTCGTGCATGTGTGTGTGTGTGTGTGTGTGTGTGTGTGTGTGTGTGTGTGTGTGTGTCTGTGTCTGTGTCTGTGTGTGTGTGTGTGTGTATGATTGTGTGTTTGTGTGTGTGTTTGTATGTGTCTCTGTGATTGTGTGTGTGTGTGTTTGTAAGTGTCTCTGTGAGTGTGTATGTGTGTGTGTAAGATAGTTCTACTGTTCATTTGGGTGATGTTTCATGTATTGATCTACTTGAGTTCAACCCAATTTTGATAAAAACAGGCAAACCTTGAAAAGGTTTTACTAATACATTATCTGGATCATCATAAACAGAAAATATACTGATCCTCTCTGGTGTCTTGAGAAGATTAGTTTATCATGGTGCAACATTGTATCATGGCTTTTGGAAAATCAGTAAGTAGATTAAATTCATTCTTTAAAAAGGATCAACACTTTAAGGGATCAACACTTTAAGGGGATCAACACATTATGGGATTAATCCAACTGTTAATGTTGATGAAGGATCATCTTCATCCCACGATACAGATGAAAGACAGATCACCCTTTGCAATCAGCTCCTTATCGTGTGTATTCAAGTATTCAGTAAAACAAAAATTGTGTCAACTTACAATAATAACTAAACCAACTAAAACATCTGCAAAACGTAGGAGTAGGAAGACGAGCGTGTTGTTTTAGCGTTCACGCAGCGTAGAATGCGGTGGGAGGCGAGTCTTGAGATGGTGTTGATATCAAAGCACTCTGGTCCTTTGATCCGTCTGGTAACAGTTAATGGGTCTGTTAGCACTCCACTGAACCTCGCCAACTAACCCTAGGAGACAACTGTCTGGTCAACCCGACTACCGATGAAGATAACAGCGCATATTAGGGTCTATTCACAAGACGACGGGCGATAATCATCTGAAGTAGGATTACTTGAGAGTTTGTGTGGATAAATGCGGTTAGTCGCCGCTCATTTGATCATTTCTAGTTGCCGAAATAAACAAAACTCTGAGAGACTGTTCAAACCCTCTTACTCGTAATCCTCCCCTTGTTTCACTCAGATCGTTCATAAACGGTGCCATTGATATGATCCCTATTGAGCCAATAAGCCCCACTAACAATTGCACAAAGGGCAACAAATAAGTGCAGTTCTGCAGTGTCCTCAAGGAATGTGAGTGCTAGGCTAGAGTTGATGCCTTTGGCAACTCATTGTCCACTCCATAAGTTCAATGCGCAAAGAACAAAACTACAGCCTCCCAGCTTTGTTTGTTTACTTCTAGCAACATTCTCTTAAACGTGATAGGCCTACCTGCATGCTAAAGAGTGTATTGAACCGTTATTAATGCACTGCTCTGAGTGTGTGTGTGGATGAGTGTAGTAGGCCTACACTGTGTGGGTGTGTTGTAGCCTACACTACCCCCGGATGGGTAAAATGCATGGACCAAATTCCTTGTATGTGATTTACATTTACATTAATGTGTTGTTTTTTTAAAACTGGATGTTGTTTCCTGTTAGCAGTCTGTAAAAGGATAGCCTATGGCACTCTGGCGAGTCACTTTTTAAAAAAATGTGATAAATGCATCTGATCATGCCTGAATCTGATCACGGCTGAAAAATGCCCTGTTTGGCTGATGTGAGGAGAGAAATCCTGAGGAAAGTCCTGGGGCCGGAAGGCTGGGTGGATGAGCCACACCACACTGCTCTCTGTCATGCCCAAAGAATCCACTCTGACACTAATTCAGTCATCCTGTTTAAAACTTCAAAGACCGCATAATTTGTTTACTCTCTCTCTCTCTCTCTCTCTCTCTCTCTCTCTCTCTCTCTGTATCACCAAATCAATCTTTGTCTGGGTGTCCCTCTTATATCAACTGTCTCTCCCTTTATCACTTTGTCTCTCCCTCCATCTTTCCCTCCCTCCATCTCTCTCTCTCTATCTCTCTCTCTTTCTCCCTCACTGTGCAAGATTGTATCAGCTATACAAAGCTATAGGTACAACCAGGATGCGATTCCTTCTCTCTTCAGTTGGATTTAGTTCATTAGTGTTATTACTCCCTGTCATGGGATCATATATTTGGCCTTGCGATCTCTGGTTTCTTTCTTTGTTCTTTCTCTTTCTTTGCTGATGGGTGACGGTGGGTGGGTGGGGAGGGCTTTGATGTGGCGGCACGGGCCTTCAGGAGTGGAGAGGAGCAGAGTGAAGAGGCGGCACAGACGGCCACTCCAGGTTTACTGCAGGCAGACGGGAGGAGCGGCAGAGGAGACGACTCGGCCACCTCCCGCCCGGCACAGACAGCACAGGCCCAGCACCTTCAAAGCCACAGATTACAGTCTCTCTCTCTCTCTCTCTCTCTCTCTCTCTCTCTCTCTCTCTCTCTCTCTCTTTCTCTCTCTCTCTCTCTCTCTGTATGTGTATGTGTGGGGGTGGGGGTGAGAGAGAGACAGATAGAGACATAGAGTGCCAAATAGAGTGAGAAGGAGACAGTGAGATTTTGCTGGCCACATATTCATTTTTCCCCCCCTTTAAATGTATTTTCTTTTTTTTTAAACTTTTTATTTGTTCATTTGTTTTATTGTCCGTCTTGTATGTCTTGGTGTCACGGGTACGCTGGCGACTACGCCACTCCGTCCGCCATCTTTTGTCCTGTGTTAGTTATTTTTTAAATGTATTTGTCATGTCTTGGTGTCACGGGTACGCTGGCAACTACGCCGCTCCGTCCGGCATCTTTATTTTTTTTTTAAGCGACCTTGGGTGTCTTGAAAGGCGCTTTATAAATCAAATGTATTATTATTATTATATTCATTTTACAATTAATGAGACTGATATCAGAACCTTCTTGTGATGTCACAGATGACCCTTCATTAAAATCTTCATATGAATGAATCCATTACACAAAGAGAAAAGCTTCAAACCAGAAGCCTTGGCAATAATTCATCATTATTTTCATGACTTGGATGTTGCATTTCAATTTTTAATGTATTTTGCCATAAATTATGAAATACTTTGAATTGGAGATGGGAAGTTTTGTCCCCAGGGCCATTGAACTGTTCAATACATAGTCTGTCTGCCTCTTCACCCCCTCCATGTTTGGATACTGTCTGTCCACTAGCCACTTTTACCACTGTCTTTCTGCCTCATTGTTTGCGTGCTATATTAGCACATTAGCACATATGCATAACCCCTCCCTCCATGCCACAGCCGAACTGTGGCCACACTTATACCTTTTCTTAAAATAGTTAAATATATAGATATATAGACTTTACTTTACTTTATTTCTGCATTGTTGCACTGTTGGACTTACTCATTTGCACTATCACCATGACACTCATTCACACAGAGCACCTTACCTTACCTTACTATGCACAGAGAATCACAGGCTCAGTCCCTGTCTCAGTCACTGCAAGCGCCTCTGATTGATTAATCACCACTATGTGGATACTATTTTTTAGAATTGATTTAGATTAAGTGTTAGTATAATTTGTATTTTAGTATATTTAGCATATTCTGTATCTTCTACTGTCCTTATTGCTTAGTTGTGTTTTTATATTATATACTTTAATTACTCTTTCTGCTGTTAAAGAATGTGTTTGTGTTGTCTGTATGCTGCTGAGACCTTGAATTTCCCCTGGGGATCAATAAAGTATCTATCTATCTATCTATCTATCTATCTATCTATCTATCTATCTAAGTATACCCTTGAAATTGAAACTGACATTATTACTGTTAGTATTACTACAAATGCATCATTAATTTTCAGAACACATTTTCTACATTGAACATGGAGATACAGTCCCTTTCAAGGTATTATAGATTTATTTACAGTTTTTTCAGGCTTGCTGCTAATTAACCAAATAATTTGTCTGTGGAAACGGCTGTGTTTATTTGCATACAAACTCAAATATTTGCCTGCAGTTGGCCCAGCTGGGGTTATCCACGTCGGCATGTGTTTGCACGGGCCATGTTTGTGTACACACCGCATCATTAGGCCCCCAAGTCAATTGAACTGGAGCCCTCCCTGTAACAGCAGCGGATGGGGAGTGTGTGTGTCGGGGGGTGGGGGGTTGTTGAGGGGATCAGAGAGGTTCCAGTGGTTCCCAGTGTCACTTACACCCCCCCCCAGAGAGGGCCCTGGGATGACAGACGGTAGCAGACCCTGTGTGTGCTGGGTCCCCACAGAGAGGCCTTTTGATGGCCCTTGTTGGGAGCCTTTCATGTCTAATGGAGCTGTTTGCTGGCCAGTTATGGACACAAATGTATTGTCCCCAACACTGCAGGGGTCTTCAGTGAACAGGCAGCCAGCATAGACCACACCGCACCACACACACACACACACACACACACACACACACACACTTACACCACACTACACATCACATCTCACATGCACACTGCACTGCACACTGCACACACACACACACACACACACACACACACACACAGTCAAAAGTGGGACTTTTATTTGCCCCCGATGTCCTAGCAAGCTAATTCGTTTGGCTATCTTTGGGCGTGTGGTTGTTTTGCTACTTTGTTTGGAATGTTGATCAAGCACGATTACATCAACAAAGAATCTAATGTGAGCTGTCTAAGTTTATGTAGCCAGATTGTCACGAAGGATCTGATTACAACATGGGGGTTTTAATATTTTTATTTTATTTATTTTATGCATATTTTAATGTAATGTAGTCAATTGTAAGATACCCAGTATCTCAGGCGACCCCAAGGTTGGGACACGATGACATACACAATCAAGATATATAAATGAAGGCTATACATCAATATAAGCAAGCAGACACATACAAAGGCAGGTAGGAATGTTTAAATAACTCAGTACTGCAGGCACTCTGGTCAGCTGATACCTAGTCTTTAGTCCAGTCAGTGAAATCCTGCTCAGACAGCTTGTGATCAGCTGACTGAATGGGTTCAGCCTTGATCTGGGAAGTTTAGAATTTGAAGAGTTAAAAGATTAAACGTTTTATTTAAAGTTAATTGTTTGGTCTCTTTTTATTGTGTATATGTGTATCGGACATGATGCTTCTAACATATTACATTCAGTGGACTTGGGTTGGGTTGGGTGAATGATGGATGTGGTGAGGCCTTTTGGACTAACTTCAAATATTGAGTTGGGATCACTTGACTTGACTGGTATAATCAATCTTTTTTTAAAAAATGTTATTATGTTGTAAAAAAATATGTAAAATGTTTTAATTATTACTTTTTGAACACTTTTAAACTATTGCCATTTTATGTGTTTGAATTATTACTTTTTAAATACTTTTAAACTATTGCCATTTTATGTGTTTTAATTATTACTTTTTAAATACTTTTAAACTATTGCCATTTTTATGTGTTTTAATTATTACTTTTTAAATACTTTTAAACTATTGCCATTTTTATGTGTTTTAATTATTACTTCTATGCTTTTATTAGCTATCCTGTTTCCTCTGTGTATGAAATGTGCTATATAAAGTTGACTTGACTTGAGATTAAATATTGAGTTTTAAACCGGACAAACCCTGTTTTTTTTTCAGTTGCATACAACTTGGTAACTCACACTACATGTTTAAATTGGACGAGATTGCTGTGCCCACACTGTAAATCTGACAGTTCACACTGCAAGACAGCTGACAAAAACGTCCAACATGGCAGAAATCCAATCAGATTGGACTGGATTTGGAATGTTGATTGTTACTTCGTCTAATAGGCATTGTGAACCTGCTCAAACTATACATAACAAATGTATAGGAATTCAGCCGATTTGTCAGATCTGACTGATTCAAGAATAAAATCAACCGGATAAAGCATCTGCTGAATGAATGTAAATGCACAGTGGCATTCGGCTTGGCATCGAGTCATTGGTGGGAATCCTAGAATTCCAAACTGGTTGAAACCAGAGACTTTCTAATGAGGAAACACAGCACTCAAGAATCCTCCATAGAAATGTATGAGGTTGGTTCATAACGCCAATATGGCAGTAGTCTACACAAATCCCGACCTTCCAGCATGCCTCCGATACAGTTGAGTAGGAAAATAGCTACCTCTTAGCCCAAAGTGTGTTACTCGGATGTGGGGGGACTTTGTTGAAATCTTTTGAAATCAGAGTCATGGTTAGAATTCATTATTCCTGTTTCTGTCCTCTGATTGGGGACAGTTTAGCAAACACAAACAAAAACAAGTCATTCAAATCATCAATGAAATGAATCCTTTAATTCACTTAAATAAATGCTCATTCTAAACAACTATCTGTGTTTACTAAACAAATAAATCAAGATCAAATATAAACATGGCCCCAGGCTTGATCTGAAAGACAAGTGGTGGATTCAATGGAAGACTAACAGACTAATCCCAATTATGCTCCAATAAACAGTAATTTGGCACAATATCTATCTAACTCTAACTAACTCTGGGCTCATCTGACATGTGAAAATGTGAAACAACAGGCCAAAAGTATGTGTATGTGTGTGTGTGTGTGTGTGTGTGTGTGTGTGTGTGTGTGTGTGTGCATGTGCATGTGCATGTGCATGTGCATGTGCATGTGTGTGTGTGTGTGTGTGTGTGTGTGTGTGTGTGTGTGTGTTGCGGAAGTTAAAAAACCTGCATTGCTATTCCTGAAAAGCCAGAAATATTTTGCCAGGTTTTGCCGGTAACTTTTTCATTAACAGTCATTCTAGTGTCTAATGTGTGTGTGTCTCCAGCGATAACAAAAAAGTGTCAGATTTTCTCGATTAGTGAGTTAGCACTGCTTTATGGGTAAATAACAGGTAGGCTTTGTATTTAGATATCTATATTGAGCACTTTTAGACAGCCAAATACTCATTCTATTTTTTGTTGTTGTCTTGAGATAAATAATGAACTAACTGAGCTTCCATCAACGACCCATGATTGAATCAGTTTGTGATAGGAATCACCTAGTCTCTCTGCCATTCAACACAATCAGCGTCCACATCAAAGGGACGCTTAAGCCATTGAGAACAGGTCGTATTTGAAAAGCAGGACCCGGTCTTGTGATAACAGAGAGGGAGGTTTGTGTATGTGTGTGCATCGGTATATTATGTCACTGTGTTTAAAATATTGGTTTCAACATTAATGTGATTTTCAAACTGTGTGTGAGAGAGTGTTACCACATGGTGTGCATAATGAAAGTAAATGTATAATAATTTGGTAAATATTTAATTAATTTAATTATTTGTGTGATTATTTAGTGCCTATATAGGGACAAATCACTTTGATTTCGTCTGACTGCTATTCTGCCTTCTTGCCCAGCATCAGTGCCTGACCGTACAAATGCTGTTCTACCTTAATAGACAAAACGTGCCACAGACACACAGTCCAATCTGGTGGAGAGTTCATAAAAGTTCCTGTAGGTGTAATGACCAAGCCAGGGGTCCCAATAGTGTTGTCATAATATCACATACAAAGTCTTTTGAGGTTAGTGGTATTTTTTTGTGTGTGTCTCTCTCTCTCTCTCTGTGTGTGTGTGTGTGTGTGTGTATGTGTCAGGGGCCACTCTGTCTGCAATCTACTCAGACTCTCAGCCCCTGTGTCTCCAATCTGTATCCAAAACCCATCACTTCCCACTGGCACACACACACACACACACACACACACACACACACACACACTCAGAGGTGTCTCTCCTCTCCTCCTCCTTCCCCTCCCTCTCTACCTGAAACTTTTGTTTCACGCATTTGGTCTGAAGAGTGGAGCTCAGGAGTGTGAAAGGGGATTAAGAACAACAGAGCATAACTGTTATCCCCCCTCCCTCCCTCTCTCTTTCTCTCTTTCTGTCCCTTCCTATCTCTCTCAACTCATCCCTGTGTCTCTTCAGATCACATCAGAGATTGCCGTCATGTTTGTGAATGGGGGCCCCGATCCTCCAGACTCGTCTAACAGGAGTGTCAGGACCACGTAATGGACAGGAGGGGCATTTTGGGGGGGCGGTATTAATTCCTTTTCCTGTCGGCCGGGGCCAAAAGCAGCAGCAGAGGTGTGAACACGGACACGCTCTTTGAAGTTTAAAAGACATTTAGAGGTCAATTATGTTGTAAGGAAAAAGGTGGTTAGAGGACAGCATTGGCCATAAAATTTCAGTTCAGTTTCAGGGCAGATAAAACAAGGTGGGCCAGTTATAGGGTTAGAGCATTTTAAGGCCGCTAATTAGACTGACAAGTCAGGTTTACATTGACAAGAGAAGCTGATGGCTACTGCGCAACTGTTTTAGGCCTATGTTATTGGGTGATATGATTTAGGGTGCATTTTTCATAAAGAGACTTGGAGGAGTTGAACTGGAATGTAGCGAGAGTTGCTATGACATCTTACTCCTGCTCTGCTCTGTACTTGGTGACAGGAAGAGTGGTTGCATTTGGCACATGTGACTGTTTAAATAGTGCATGGTCTATGTGAAAAGACATATCCCAGATAGCATGTAAGTCTGCAAAGGTGTTAGCCTGTTGATAGATAGATAGATAGATAGATAGATAGATAGATAGATAGATAGATAGATAGATAGATACTTTATTCATCACGAGGGAAATTTTAGAAGGGCCAAAATCATCACAATCTTCAAAAATGTTATTGAGCCAAAAATCATAAGCTACTAACCATGGTGACATGTTTAGTTTTCAACACCACATAAAATAATGCTTTAGATTTCTTAAAAAAAAAAAAAAAAGACAGATTAAACTCTGATTCTGGCTTCTGATCTAAGATCACAGGACTGTCATATGCCTCAAAGGATCTGAAGTAAAAATAATAAAAACCCATCTAAACTGAAACAGCTGACTTGTATAATATCAATGTAATGTAGTTGTATGCAAATACGTATGTTTATATCATCTTCACCAAATCTACGAGGTAAGTTCATGGGCCTAACAGGCTAATAGGTCTACTGATTTATGTTCACAGATCATAAAGATAAAGGCATAGTGTCGTTAAACAAACCATAAATGCATTTTAACAAACAGGAGCTAGTCTCTCTCATGTCTCCCTATTGTTACTTCACCTTGAAATCATATTGAGAGTAAAGAATGATCCCCCTATATACAGGCAATGTTGGAGAACATTCAAAGGAGTTGAATGGAGTTGGTGATTTTGGTTGGAGTGATGCTCAAGGGCGTAGGTTTGGTCTGAGCTTTGGTGGGGACACTACCCACTAACCCACCCCCCGAAAAAAGAAAAAAAAAACACTCAACTCTTTCACCAGCCACTAAAATGATTAAAATGTGCTACTGTCCAACTACTATCCATGATTAAAACGTGCTACTGTCCAACTTGATCTAACTACACTGTGTAGCCTACATAATCTGATTTTAATATGTAGGCTACAGATATAGGCTATATTTAACATTTATTTTCTATTTGGTCTGTTATGAAATCATGCCCATTTAAGCACAGCTCAGTTGTAAGAAACTTAAATACATGCATGCTTAGCATTTTGTGAAAAGAAATCATTAAGGCTACATTGACAAACTCTTAACCTTGAGCTCCCTATATTGTCTGATTCTAATATTTACAGATATCTAGGCGATGTAAGCACAGCTTAGTTTTAAGAAATGCAGCCGAAAGACCATGTTGCATTTTGCTTTAATTAATTTCAAAACCGGATTACTCTGGAACAGCTGACTAAACACGGGAATGCATTACACCTCTGTGTTCGGTAAGGTCTGCTGTTTATTCTGATATGGTTTGTCATGTGTTGTGTGAAGAGTGTGTAGGCCTACGATATTCCACCGAGACGAATGGATGTGGAGATGGGCGCAGAGAATAATTATTAAATCTCTTGAAGTTATTTTTCTCGCGAACTGTTTATCACAGCAAACAGTGGCTAGCTAGCACCGTTTAAAAGCAGAGAAAAAGCTTCATGTGACACATGTGTGATGAGTAGCCTACTTCTCGAGGAGTTTAACAGAGAAGAATGGGTGAATTTGGACGCACTTCATGCTTAGTGAAGTAAAGCTGAAGCGCTGCATGCTGCGCAGGAGACTGCGCCTCACTGGTAGTTATTATAGGTAACTTCAAATCAGCGGGATTTACCCTTATAGGCTACTGCACATTACAAGATCTGTACGAGATGATCCGCAGCACTGAAGTGAGAAACTATTTAACTCTTTGTGTAGCGCATGTGAGCGTTTTTCCCCATTTCAATCTGAATATTGGTGGGGACATTTCAGTTGTAATTTGACATTGGTGTGGTCACGTCCTTCGGTCCCCACGCAAATCTACGCCCCTGGTGATGCTGGTCAGATAGCACGACAATCATAGATGAAAATAATGGTTTCCGTGGGAACCCTGGGAAAGAAAACTGACGCGTGGAAATCACGGGTGGCATGGTTGGAGGCTTCGATAGTTCCCATACAAGTTCATGTTAGGGGTTCATGACAGTTTCTACAAAACAAATCTGTGTAAAAAAGGAAACAAAAACACAGTTTACTCAAAAACACAACTATTGAATCTGTGAGATCTCCTGTTGGCAAGCAACAGGGGATAAGGGAAGGCTCATCAAATGTCTCCTACCAGGGCTGTTTGAAGCAGTAGCTTGAGCAGTTCTCTCACAGCAGACAGTAGCCTACTCATCTACAGATGTGGCCAAAGCCAGACAGTTATTGATTCTGCTACAGATCATGATGATTTAGGCTGAAGTCAGGTAATTTGTGTCACTTTTTGGTAGATTACAAAAAACAACCCTTCAAAATACCTGCTTCACCCTATATTACAAACTTTTTTGTAAAACACACTTTCTTCATAGCAATACGTTTATAGATCTTAGATTTAGCATCTCTTGTTGACAACTATGAATATCACAGTTGTAAAAGTGAGCTAGTATTTCACCGTTTGCTAGTGCTGGACAAGAACTGCACTAGTAGTCAGCTTCACATCAGCTCTTACCCAGATAGAAGACATATGTGTCGCCACCTGGTGGTGAATCAAACTACTACAGTTCACTGCATTTTTGGGCAGTGTGGTCCTTTGCCTGGACATGCAGCAGTTGGATCACATTTTGGGTTACAAAGTCCGTCTATCTTCAAATGATGGTGTAATTTCCCCTCAGAGCTTGATTAATTTATCTGACAACAGTGAGCGTTTTTCTGGTTTTACACACACAAAAAAAAGAGTTTTATGGGAGGTATTGTCATAGTTCATGTTTAGAGATTAAACCAGACACAAAAGTTTAGTCATCAGTCTTGCTCCTTTATTTCAAAAGCTTGAGTTTTTGCATCGTTTGTCCTACATGTCTTCCTGTTTAAACGGAACACTGAACAGCCAGGTGTGTTTTATCTCCAAGATATGGGTCATCACATTGAACATCTCATGACTTTTCATACCTGTGTTTGCAGACTCGAACAGAAGTAAAAGTACCAAGGTAATACAGCTCAGTCACAGTGGTATGCTTTCAACCAGTGTCATGATAATAAAATTAACATTTCAACCAATAACAATAGTATAACTTAACAAAACATCTCATATATAACAGAACTTTAAACAACATAAGGCCTGCATTACAGTATGTGTGTGTACCATGTCTGATAAGAAAGTGAATGTAACACCTGTTGAAACTGAGAAAGAACCACAGTGTGTGATGTGTGTGTGTGTCAGACAGAAAGACAAAAACAGAGTGAGTGTAAGTATGTATGTATGTAAACCACAAAACATATCTGTTTCATCACACAATCCCCCACCTCCAAACACCTTTTTGTTGTTGGGACAACAAATGGTTACTTAAAATATATTTTAAGGTAAATTTTATTGAAATGGATGTTAAAAGTTTCCGGTTTCCCATTTCAGGACAGATAAAACAAGGTAGTTTGGGCTTGTTTGGGCTGTTATTATGCTAAATAACTATCAAGCCATGTTTACACTGATGAGAAAAGCTGATATGCTCACATACAGATTACACACATACTGTGCAATTTGTCTCACCATTACAAAATGTATATAAGCACACAGGCACGCACACACACACACACACACACACACACACACACACACACACACACACACACACACACACACACACACACACACACACACACACACACACACACACACACACACACACACACACTAACAACACACACACACACATAATTATTAAATCTGCCATTTCATTCTTACAGTGTTATATGCTACTTCCCTAAAGGCACTGCTTGCTTCTCTATTTCACAAAACCTAAATGGAAATACAGGCAAAGCTATCATATGCTAGCAACCAAATCAGCCCCTGCAGCTGTTACCATCGAGGTAGTGGTGTGTACACCCTGTAAGATTTCAACACACACACTAGACATCTCTGCAGTCAGTCACGTCACTTTCGGTCATTGTGCTCGACATTAAACTCTCAGTCTGTTCAATCTCAATATCTGTCCAAGACCGTGGTCATTGTACACAACTGTAAATCCATTTCAAATACTTGGTTGAGAGAGCTCTGACATATAAAGTGCATTTTGCCATATATTAAAAAATGTCAAGACAGTTCAAGACCATACAAGGACCTAACATAGTGTCAAACGAACAGCTGTTCAATCGCAGGGCTATAGAACTATTTAGATTAAGACCGTAAAAAATGTCATGTAACATTTCATAGTGTCAGGAGCCGTGTCCCCTGATGAATTTTAGAGATGAAAGTCCTCTGCAGTAGACAGTAACAAAGGGTAAGAGCACATTATGCAGTGGATATAGCGTTTCATATCTGCAAAGCAAACGCATTGGAATGAGCCCAGAGCAGAGTGAGTCAGGGCAGATGAGAGCTGTTCACTTAAGGGTGACCCCAGCCTTTATGTGGGTGTGTGTGAAGGCACTGACACATCACAGCAAAATGAAATACCTCATATCTAAGTCCATGTTCACACCTTTTCAAAGAAAATACAGCTAGTTCTAACATTTCTAAAAACATAAAGGCATGAGAGTGAAGAATAAGGAATGTTATTGCGGAACATACAAACCAAAACAGAAGCAAAATAATCCTCTTGCAAGTCAGGCGTTTTCTTTTCTGAGCTTGAGGCTCTTTTCTTCACATGCGAGGGATGCTCTGGAAGCGAGGAAGTGACCCAGCAGATATCGTGACTCATGGAAACCACTGGTGACTAACGGGGGAATCAGCCGATGCAGTGCGGTGAATCAGCCTGAGCGGCCATTTTGAGGTGCAGATTTGAATTTAGGTGCAGAGCAGAGTTATACAAGATTCTTTGGGTTCTACAGGTTTTGGATCCACACAGGAACCGAAGAGTGAATTCAACTGCTGATTCCCCCCTTCTACAGACCTCTTCACCAATCAGGCATTGCGGTCACATGGTGGGATGTAGTCCAGTCCCAGGTGGCTGAAGATCTCTTCCTCTGTACTGGCTCTGAGGTAGCATCCCTGAAGGCCGAGACCGAGAAAGCAGTTAGCATGAGGGGGGTTATTTACAACAGGACAGATCAGCATATGGAAGATAAAGCCTGATAGAAACCCTTTAAAAACATTTGGACCAGGCTCAAGAATTATCTATGAAAAAATAATCAAACTGCACCAGGATGATTGCTTGAAAAAAAACAGGAATTAAAGCAGGAATTAAACTGTGCTTTGTGCATTTGTAGCTAATACATATCACAAAGTGGGATTCTGAACTGGATACACACATACACATACAGTTACTGGCCACAAGTGAACCAATCTTATCACAGGCACACATACCTGACCACAAGTAAGCCAATCCCATCCCAGATACACACACCTGGGCACAGGTGCACTCACCTTGCTGTTGTCGTAGAGGGCGTGACTGCTCAAGGACATGTTCTTCTCCCGACCTGCCCAGCGCCTCAGCTCCCTCTCAAACAGCTGCACACACACAAGGGCCAGATTAGGACCAGACAATGACCAGATTATGACCAATTCAGGACTAGCCTATACCTGTGCTGGTCTTACAGTACCTCACTTATGCTAGAAAGAAAGACAAGAAATAGGAATAAAAGAGGAACAAAAGAACAGACAAGAAGGAATGTCAGAGAGAAAGAAAGAACGTAAAAAGAGTGAATGACAAAATACTCATATAGTGAAGAAAATTAGTGGGGGGGAACACAAACACAAACAGATCACAAACACAAACAAAAAGTTAGAGAGAAATAAATGAAGATAGAAAAAAAACTCAGATGGCAAAGAAATACAGGCAGAGAAGAACAGACCGCAAACAGAATACAAAATGGCGGCCTCCCCACCTTGGAGCCAGTCCAGCCCAACAGAGCAAACCCAAACTGACTGAAGGGGCTGACTACCAGGTCCACCCTGACGGCCTTCCATCCAGCAGGGCGGCGCTGTGGCAGTGGCTCTGGCCCAGGGGCTCGTCCCTCCCCACCCCCAGGTTCCCCCTCCGTGGCCTGGGCAGATGAGTGTGCTTCCCCTGAGGCTCTCCGCTCCAGCTTAAAGATGGAGAAGCACCTCTCAAAGCGATCCATGTTGTTAGGGGGCCGTGCAGGCCCCTCTTTGGATTCCAGGTAGGAGTTCCTGGTAGTTTTCTGATACAGGAGCAGGTCCTGGAGCAACAAAGGATATATATATATTCCTGGTCAACAGTTTAAGGTAATTTTATCTATGCAAAGTGCAGCCTTTTCTCCTTTCTTATACTTTGTTACAAGTTCGGTCCAGCACTCAAGGAAACTAAAAAAGAGACTGAGTAAAGCCTGCTCCCATGGCTGTATTCAGAGGCATTCCCTCCCATTTGATTGAACATCCTGATATTCCCCACCTGAGTCTCCAGCCACTGGACCACTTTGGGCATAAGGCCCTCCTCCTTCCCCTCCTCTGGGTGAGTGATGAGGAAGTCCACGTCATGGCCCGTTTCTTTTCCCCTGACACAGAGAAAGCAAGCGAGTGAGAGAGACAGAGAGAGAGAGAGAAAGGAGAGAGAGAGAGACAGAAAATGAGGGGGGGGGGGGGGGTATGAGTATGTTTTTCCCATCTGTGTTTGTGTGTCTGTGTGTGTTTTGTGTGTGTGTGTGTGTGTGTGTGTTTATGATCACTTACCTCCTGAATCCTCCTATCAGTGTGATATGAGCTCCTGGCAGGACTTCCTGCACCGCCCTCTCTACGATCTGACCAATGGCGTCGGCTTCTGCCCGACTGACGTGCTGGCTGAGGTCCTCGTGGTGCAGCAAGCCTGGATGAGGTGTGGGACACAGATTACCCATTTAGATCACTTTCAACAGGGGCATGTTCAATCTCAACACATTTCAAAACCGCTTTGCTACACTTTCCCTGTTGAACAACATGTTTGGTCATAACGGTGTGCACCAGTAAGGACATCTGTTACAAAACCTCAACTCCTTACTGTGATGTCTACCTGCTTGCTAACTGACCAATGGCAGCAGCCCTGATGTCTACCTGCTTGCTAACTGACCAATGGCAACAGCCCTGATGTCTACCTGCTTGCTAACTGACCAATGCCAACAGCCCTGATGCCTACCTGCTTGCTAACTGACCAATGCCAACAGTCCTGATGTCTACCTGCTTACCAACTGACCAATGATGTCTACCTGCTTGTTAACTGACCAATGGCAGCAGCCCTGATGTCTACCTGCTTTCTAACTGAGCAATGGCAGCAGCTCTGATGTCTACCTGCTTGCTAACTGATCAATGGCAGCAGCCCTGATGTTTACCTGCTTGCTGGGAGCTGTTCAGTCTCTGCTCTGATTTGGCCACGTCTGCTGGGCAGCGGAGTCCCTCCCTAAACCAGCGATCAGCTGTCTTCACCCCGACTCCAAATATGCCCGTCAACGCCTGCAATAAAGCACAACACACATTAATAACACTGATATGGATGCCGCAGCACAGCCTTCCAGCACTGCGGAGGGATTTTTTGCATTACAGCAACTAACAACAATGAACAACAGCTGGCTTCAAAAAGGTTAAAAAAAAAAACTACAGTATGTCACCTTAACACATCTCCCTATCTATCTAGGTATCTAATGCAGTGTTTTTCAACCTTTTTTGTGCCACGGCACACTTTTGGCACTTAAAATGTCCCAAGGCACACTAACATCCTGTGTGAAGAAAAAATAAACATACCATAGCCTAAAATTTCAAATAATACACAGATATGGCCTTATTATGGCTTCTATGCAAGACCTGCTCAATAAAACAAGCGCCCTCTGTTTCATTTGTAGGTGACTATATCTAATTTAATTGTTGTTATGAACTGGATATGTGATGATTCTGTGAATACTGGATATGGGGCCCCCGTTGTACAGTACAATGCCTGCATACCACAAATAGTGCAATCATACAATCAATGAGAGCATGTGGTTATAAATTCTTTGATGCAACAGTTGCTTTTCTGGACCAGTGAGTGACATTTGGTTAATTTTCTGCGGCACACCTGATGATCTCTCACGGCACACTAGTGTGCCCCGGCACAGTGGTTGAAAAACACTGATCTAATGAATACATGTTTAAACACATTTCTAAATCTTGAAATTATGCATAAGAAGGGGAAGTATGAAAGTGCGATGGAAGAGATTATGTCCTTGGTCTCAAAATGATACTTTGAGCGTTAAACCAAAGTCCTTTTAGGCAAGTCCCTCCACTCGGCGGCCATATTGCAACGCTTTTTGGGTACTCATCGGGCATCCTATTCGGCAGAAATGCGTGTGCGCAAGGCTTCACGACACCAATCTTGCCCCAGCGGCTAGTTCACAACACATGATTGGCACGATGTCTTCACAACACACCATATGATTGGCTCAATGTATTCACAACACACCACATGATTTGCTCAATGTATTCACATGTCAACGTTTTGCCGAGGAAGGGGTGGGATATGTGTAGACAACGGCCAGATCAGTTGGCGCAGCCCGTTCAAAGCCTGTTCCAGCTGGCAATAGACACTGGTGCAGTTCCTTGTCTATGGAAAAAATCTCTGATCGTGCCCATACCCAAAAAAAACAAAACCTAGGGAACGTAGGAATGACCTGCGCCCTGTTGCCCTGACATCTACAGCAATGAAATGTTTGTATGTGATGTCACGCGCAGAGAGAGGGGTTGAAGATGCACTGTTGACCCTGACAAACAGCACATATGAGCACCTTGAACAGGCAAAGAGTCTTGTCAAGATTGTTTTCATAGACTTCAGCAGTGCCTTCAACACGATCCAACCCCACCTGATGGTAAAAAATTTGGTACACCTCGGGGTTAACCCAAGATTAGTTTGGTGGATTCTTGACTTTCTGACGAACCGTAGTCCACAAGTCAAATTCAACTCATGTGTCTCATCGTTAAAAGCCATAAACACAGGGGCACCACACGCATGCGTTCTGTACTCTATTCTATACACCTTATACACCAATAACTGCCAAGCAACCTCCTCAGACCACACTTATTTTAAATATGCTGATGATACAGCATTAGTGGGTTTTGTAAAGTCTAATACCGCATCCCTAAAGGGTTTTGAGAGGGAGGTGCAGGGTTTTATTAAATGGTGTACGGACAATTTCTTTGAGGTTAATGCAAAGAAAACAAAGGAGATCACCATAGACTTTAATAAAAAGGGAATTATTGTCCACCCTCAAATATAAATGGTGTAGTGGTAGAGCGGGTCACAACATACACATATTTGGGTGTTGAAATAGACAATAAACTGACTTTTAACGAATGTGCACAAAATAAGTCCAAAAAGTTGCAGAAGAGGATGTTTTTTTCTAAGGAAACATAATCATTTTAGAATAGACAGCTGTATTCTTCAAATGTTTTACAAAGCTCTCTTGCAGAGCATCTTATCATTTGGCCTTATTTGTGCCTTTAGTAACATGTATATTAAGGACCAGAATAAACTGCAACGAATAGTCAAAACAGCCAGTAAGATCATTGGAGATGATCAGGTATCTGTAGCTCAATTGTACAATGACCTTAGTCTAAAAAAGACAGAACAAATTCTAAATGATTCAATCCACCCTCTTCATCAGAATTTCTTAAGAAAGCAACAGGTCAAGTGGCAGACCCCTGCAAAGGAAAATTAGGACCACAAGGTATAGCAAGTCTTTTGTGCCTACAGCAATTAGACTGTACAACAATAGACTTCCGGTATTTAGCACTTTGAGTCCTAGCCTGACGAGCCAGACCCACATTTAAAATGTAGGGTCTGGGCACTCACCGTTCGCAGTGCTCAGTCCGAGGGGGGATAATCGGTTGTCTTTCAAATTCCCTCTGCACTAATAGGACAGCGCTGAGTCCCATGCTTTTCCCACCAGCGGAGCTAGTTGGCTAGTTCAAACTTTTGCCATCTTAAAACAAGCTTAACTTCGTGTCACACTGTTGGCCAACAGCAACATCCATCTTCTTTGTTTTCAAGTAGCAGGGAATTCAAGCCAAACCGTTGCAACTCTGCCATCAATCATTATGTTAAGCCCGCCTAACGACTCTATACACGATTTGATTGGCCTGATAGAAGTTTCATTTTTCGAGCTCACAAGCCAACAGAGAGTTGCTAGACTAGCCCTGGCAGCAAATTTAATTTGCTGCCGCTAGGGTGCGTCTAGATTTCTAGGCTATTTGAGTCCCTTTACTCTAAAGCATTTTAAACTATGAGCATACTGTATAGATCAGCACTTAACTAGTTTATTTATTCACACATGTTTGCCATGTTTCTTCAATGTTTACTGCTTTGTCTGTCTTCTCCTTGTTCTTTTACGTTTTAATGTTTAAATGTTTTGTATTTATGTTTTTATTGTTATGCAGTAGGCTGTATAACAATAGAGGGTGTAATGGTGACCACTTGAATTTCCTACTTGTGGATAATAAAGTTTACCTTGACCTTGACTACTCTAAATACCTTCCCCACTCACCTTCATGGTGTCATACTACTCTAAATACCTTCACCGCTAACCTTCATAGCGTCATACTACTCTAAATACCTTCCCCGCTCACCTTCATAGCGTCATACTACTCTAAATACCTTCACCGCTCACCTTCATAGCGTCATACTACTCTAAATACCTTCCCCGCTCACCTTCATAGCGTCATACTACTCTAAATATCTTCCCCGCTCACCTTCATAGCGTCATACTACTCTAAATACCTTCCCCGCTCACCTTCATAGCGTCATACTACTCTAAATACCTTCCCCGCTCACCTTCATAGCGTCATACTACTCTAAATACCTTCCCCACTCACCTTCATGGCCTGAAACTGCTCTGAGTGCCGCGTTGACTCCACCTCCTGTGATGACCCGTACTCTAAGATCTCCTGGATCAGAATGAAAACACAAAACATTGCCTATGACAGAGGCTCTGGGTTCATGGTATAACTATTTAGCAATGCATAAAAAGTGCCACAATTCAGATCAAATGCATTCATATTTAAAAGCCGATCCTGCGACAAGTTACCTCATAGAAACGAAAGAGAAGGCAAGACAGACATGCAATATTGCAGACTATTAAACACTTATGTACGACAGATACAAGATATATTACTAGTATAGTACACATGTAATGTAGTACAGTACATTATTAAACTCTTCCTAATCATAGAGCATTTTTGCGGAGGAATGTGTTAAGTGTGAATAAGTGGTGAATAAGTGTGCCATTAGGTTAGGTTGCGTTTTAAAAAGGAAATCAAGTAGCTTCCTGTTAGATTTCTCTGTGCTAGCTAGAGAGTTAAAAAAAATAAAATTAAATGTCCGCACACTTGCTCCCGTTTTGCTTTATCTTTTATTTCACCAAGTGAACGTTTTCGAGCTACACGCTCTTCATCAGACTTGAATCAAGATAGACACACGTCATACTTATTAAGTAGAAAGGGTCACATGATACATCAAGTTCTGATTGGAAGGCACACCCACTGCAGAGAGGTGCATCCCAAGGTACCAACAGACATCCACAAATATTTTTCACCATACTACACCAGTCTCTACCAAATATACAAAAATATACAGAAAATATATACATACACACATATATACATACATACAAACATAAGTACATATTTTGAAGTTCTTTCTAAAACACGTCTTAGAGTGTACAGAGAAGTCTATTCAGAGTACTTGACATAGCATCAGGCCCTATGGCCATCATAATTTCAAGCATGATAAGGTGTCTATATAATCACAAGGTTACTATTTTTATTATTTTTAGATTTTATAGCTTGTAGGCCACCCTCAAAAGGGACGTTGGTGTTCAGCGACTCAATGTCCATTGTAACTAGAAGTTGTAGTCTTTCAGTTGTACAAACTGAATCATTTTAATAAAATCCATAGAATCTTTCACATAGGATGGAAGAGAAATGACCAGTGATTGTAGAGTGTGATCGACAAATGCTGAAATTTTCTCAGTCAAGGAGCCAATTGCCGCCACTATTGGTCGTCCAGGTGGTGTATCCACAAAGTGCTTGTGGATTTTAGGTAAGGTGTAAAACACTGGAAATACACACCCAATTGAAAAACACCAAATTCTACAGGAAGTTGGATTCTAAGCCCACTTTGAGTTTCAAGAATCATGTACATGAGAAATTAAACCAGTTAATGAAAATGGGACATATAACAAAAAATGAATATGCATATATGAAGGTGGATTGCCCCATTACTCCAGTGTTTTACACCTTACCTAAAATCCACAAGCACTTTGTGGATACACCACCTGGACGACCTATAGTGGCGGCAATTGGCTCCTTGACTGAGAAAATTTCAGCATTTGTCGAACTCACTTTTTTAATCACCCCCATACTGGTAAAAAATTCACATCAAGGGTATCATATCCTGTTTAACAAAAAATGTGATCTATATGCTTAAGTGCCCATGTGGCTTGGCCTACGTGGGGAAGACCACAAGGGCACTTAAGACTAGGATAGCAGAGCACAGATGTGCAATACGTAACATGGACATGAAAAGTTCAGTGGCAGCCCATTTTAAAGAGGCCCGTCATAATGTGTCTGCCCTTAAATATATGGGAATTGAGATGGTAAAAATGCCCGGGGCGGGGGCAATATTGACAACTTACTTCTCAAACGTGAACTATATTGGATTTATACCCTGGACACTATGGCACCAAGGGGTATGAATGAGGACTTCAATATCAGACCATTCCTGTAACTACTTTAATGACTATGTGGTTGCTAACTGAAAATCTTTAAATAATGGTACTTCTGTTTCGTGTTCTTCTGTTTGCCCTTTAGAAGTGAGTAAAGACTGTAGCAAAAGTTTTTAACATGATGCTGTATTGTAGTCTCCTGGATAAAAATAGTACAACTGAAAGACTCTCCACAACTTCTAGTTACAATGGACATTGAGTCGCTGAACACCAACGTCCCTTTTGAGGGTGGCCTACAAGCTATAAAATCTTAAAAATAATAAAAATAGTAACCTTGTGATTATATAGACACCTTATCATGCTTACTTGAAATGATGATGGCCATAGGGCCTGATGCTATGTCAAGTACTCTGAATAGACTTCTCTGTACACTCTAAGACGTGTTTTAGAAAGAACTTCAAAATATGTACTTATGTTTGTATGTATGTATATATGTGTGTATGTATATATTTTCTGTATATTTTTGTATATTTGGTAGAGACTGATGTAGTATGGTGAAAAATATTTGTGGATGTCTGTTGGTACCTTGGGATGCACCTCTCTGCAGTGGGTGTGCCTTCCAATCAGAACTTGATTGATGAATCATGTGACCCTTTCTACCTAATAAGTATGACGTGTGTCTATCTTGATTCAAGTCTGATGAAGAGCGTGTAGCTCGAAAACGTTCACTTGGTGAAATAAAAGATAAAGCAAAATGGGAGCAAGTGTGCGGACATTTAATTTTATTTTTTTGATTGTCTGACCCTTTTGTCCTGCACCTGCGTTTTGGATGTGCGCACCTCTACCTTAGCTAGCTAGAGTTAAAATCTTCCTAATCATAGAGCATTTTTGCTGTAAACATGACCTAGTCATAGAGCACAAAAGTCTGTATAATGAAAATATTACACTACAAATCTGAAGCTTTTCTAGGGGACAGAGATGTGGTGTCTCACCTTGACAACGCGTAGCGAGTGGTCGCCAAGACAGGGCAGACCCTGCAGGTCCTCCATCCTCTTCACCGCAAGTGGGAGTGTCTTCAAGATGGCTGCCGCCCTCCGGAATGCCACGCTCCGCCCCTCGTTCTCACCCAACTCAGCATTCTCTGCCAACAACTCCAACGGTTCCTGGGGAGGAGTGTTAGTTTGAAAGTATTGAATTATTGCAGTAAATATAATTAGATGACAGAGCTCTAGAGCCTCCTAAGGGACAATGTTACATTCATTCATATTCACTAACAGATGTGCAGTATTTGGCAGCATTATATAACAGAATCAGAATACCCATTTAAAAGTATACCAAGTTATGGTGCTGATGGCATATCGGAAGGTGTGACACAAACACAAGCTGAGAAGAAATGACCTAGGCACGGAATCCTACGGCTACATTTAGAGGCTTACAGAAATACCAACTACTATAAAGCCTGACACCATGGTAAACATTGGTATTAGGTTAAACAGAACATCTGAGGACCACTTCAACATCACTGTATGCCAACACTGTTGTCTTACACATACACCCTATAGCAGGAGGTGAAGGATATTATTAGCCAAACTAGTCTGCCTTTCAGTTATGGGTCTGATAATCTGAGATATATGAGTGCTTTACACCTGACAAAGGACCAAACCAGATGTTAAAATGAAGACAAACTGGTGCTTCCATTATTCCAGTTCCCAGTCATACAATGCAATCACTTCTACTCACAGTCAGAAACAAGTTGTGGTGCTTCAGAGGAGTTCTTCTCTGACAGGCGTAACTCTTTGCAGAGACCGCAGAGATGACTGGACTGGGTGTGTGGCTCATCTGCAAAGGGGATATAAGACTAGTCAGTGTGGGGGAACCTCAACAAACCAAAGCATTTCTTCAGTCATACTGTTGCAAACAATGCATCAAGAGATGAGAGGGATGTGAGATAACAGAAAGCATCTGCTATCATTTAAGAAAGAGAACGTCCCTCCCTTCCCTCCTCTCCATCAGCTACACATCAGGAGACATGCCAAGATCACAAACGTACCTTTAATTTATGTTTCTCTTGAATGCTCTCAGGTTTGCCAGTAGCCATGCTTTCTGTATACCAGCTGATGTTCAACAAATGAACCACATTAGCCGTAGTGCGACTAACAGTTTGAGTCTCAAGCCAGGCCTGCACCTCATCCCCTGAGTTGTTCTCCGCGACGACATGTGTAACAGCCTCACTGTGTAGCAGGACAAGAGACTGAACTAGAAAAAGCTGTAGTCAACATCACAGAAAGACATACAGTAGCCTAACCTTTACTCACCTGAACTGTTCTGCGACCTGGAATCCTTTATTTCGTCCAAGCCGACTAAGGAAAGTCCTGCGGCTGGCTCCCATCTTTCTCTCTAAGATAAAGATGACGGTGTCTGGGTATTTCGTGGCTTTAATGTCAGTGTCCGTTACAGACGATGTTGAGACTACTTTCCTGCGCTTTAGAGGCACCATCTGTGAAGCTAGCAAAGTTATAATAACACCTTAATAAGACTTATTTTGTTCAAAGTTGATTCTCTCTAAAGACAAATCTTGTGTGATCAGTTAACGTTAAGTTACATAATATACATGTGGGAAGTTAAAATGACTGGGCCATATGAACAGTCTATCTACTTTTTGGCATTGACTATGTAGATTACATCGGGGAGCATGAAACAGCGCAGCGAGTATGACGCAGTGAACATTTTGACCAATAGTGGCACGAAGCTGAAGGCAGTGCACCAGCCAAAATAAGACCGATGTGGAAACGGGAAATGTTTGCCTGAAATGATTGCTCAACCGCTGAATTGAAAACAGATCAAACATGCATAGAAGTAACAAGTGTGTATCGTAGATACACCGAACAACCATAAATAACATATCATAGCCTATATTCTGACAACCATTTAAGAAAGATATGATTTCAGGGCACATTTTCACAAGGCAATTTTGAAGTAGGATAGCCTAACGAACACCTTCATCAATTAACATAATTGGCCTAAATGTCAACGTCAACCTGATATTCGCCTTACATTTAATAGGTTTTCTGTATATCTTTTGTGGCGTGGTGTTGTTTTGTGGTGTCGAAATCACCACCATAGGCTACACCTAGAAGAGATGGTGAAACAAACATGAAACAAAGTTTGGCAACTAATGGAATGAACCGATATTTGGCGATTCCAGTGAAACTCGCATGTTGCAGACGTTAGGTTAAAGTCCCTCCAGGAATCAAGTCATATGACTGAGACAAGACGACATGACTCTTTGGCAAAATTGTAGCACTTCCTCAAACTTAATCAGACCTCCTCCGACGCTACTCGTGGTTTATGTCTCCCTCCCCTCCCACTTTGTGCTTTTTCAATGTACAGCTACCCCGCCGTGGACAGTCAGACCAGCTGAGGAGTGGTAGCTCGTAGCTAATGGCAAGTTTGGAGGCCAGTTCAGGACACAGAACTCTACATCGGACACTGTGTGCGGTTGTCAGAGTCACCGCATTTCTCGCTTTCGCTGCATGTTTGCCCAGCTGCACAGAATGCGCAAAGCCAAGCAACATTGTGCTAATTGTAACCGACGACCAGGATGTTCAGCTCGGTGGACTGGTGAGTCTTTTATTGTTGTGACTTACACACAGACCTAAATAATGATGACATACTTTAAAATAAAGATAAGAATAGTTCAAAAGTAGTATTACCTGTCCTACACCGGACTGACAAAAATAACATGATACCCTCCCTATCTCCTTGAAAGGACTATTGTACAATAAACTGTCATCATTGGCTAATAGCCTCTTGCGTTGCTTAGCTAACTGTATGTTGCTTTGTAGCCTATAGACACAGCCTATGTAATGCCATGCTTAGTAGTCACATGTGTTATATGGAAGTGCAACTAACCAGGAAGAGGCAGAACTCTTAAAGAGGAAGAGTTCCTTATCACGCTCGATTGAATAATTAGTTTTTCAACTACCTGAAAGTTGAACATGTTGTATATGAGCCAATTCAATTGTCATTTATAATATTTAACAGTGCTTTATATTCACTACACAAATAAGCAATACCCCTTCACTTTCAGACACCAATGAAAAAGACCAAACAGCTCATAGGGGATGCTGGTGTCACCTTTTCTAATGCAGTGAGTAGGACATCATTCATTTCCTCAAAAAATATTTTTCAAACATATGCATTGTAAATTGTAATATTCTCTCTCTCTTTCTCCCTCTCCCTTTTCTGTTTGACTGTCTATCTCTCCTGATATATCGGCCTCTCCCTGTGGGTGCAAACATGCCTGTGTCTGTGTGTGTGTGTGTCTGTCTGTTTGCCTGTCTGCCTATCTATTCTTCTGTCTCTCTAGTTCACAGTTACACCCTTGTGCTGTCCGAGCCGTAGCAGCATCCTCACAGGTAAATACCCTCATAACCACGAGGTCCGGAATAACTCCTTGTCCGGCAACTGTAGTAGCCCTGCCTGGCAGAAGGAATCCGAATCCCTGGCCTTCCCAGTCTTACTCAGCAAGAGTGGATACCAGACCTTCTTCGGGGGAAAGTACCTCAACCAGGTGTGTTTCCTTTCCCGATGGTGCTCATGCAGTGCTTGTTAAGCAGATGATACACAAGGCAACTTTTTGAGGAATGTTGCTGGGCAATGTTCCTGAGTATTGTTGTTTAGGTACATTTTTATTGATATTAGTAATAAAAGTTTTCTGAGGAACTTTTTTTTTAAAATTTGAATTATTATCAGTATTATTACATTACATTTGGCTGACTGTTTTTAACCAAAGCGACAACAAGGGAAGGCAAATGTAGGCAAATCACAATCAATGTGGTTGCCTAGTAACATTGCTCAAAAAGGTACCCCATGTACCATCACCTTCAAATGTGTTTTCCATCTTTGTTCGTTTTTTACACAAATTTAATTTTCATATTACACATTGTGTTTTTTCTGTGTTTTCAGTATGGGAAGAAGGAGGCAGGAGGCGTGGACCATGTGCCGCCTGGTTGGGACCACTGGAACGCACTGGTGAGTGATTAGACTAAGCTAACAGGATTGTCCACTCAGGGTGTTTGCAGTAGTGAAACACTACACCAGGACTTTGTGTTGTGTGTGTGCACGCAGGGAACCTTTTACTCATGTCATTTGTATTCGGTTATTAAGTGATCATGCAGTGTTTCCCACAGAATTTAATTCTATTTGTGGTTTGCAGAATTAACTTGAATGCAACAGTTTTTAGCAAATTAGCGCAGCGTGGTTATGATGCTAACCAGATTTAAGCACAATTTAGTACAACCTGGAAAATCATTGTATGGTGGTCAATGTTGATATTGTGGCGGGCCGCCACAAATAAGTCAATGTATGGGAAACACTGGATGATGCAATACTAGGCTAATAAATCTTTTTCCGGGTCCAACTGCTTTCAGAGCCAATCGGTTTTCTCCATAGACAGTAAAATAAACTATTTTTTACGCTATTCAGTGTAGCCTTTAAAAAAATTGTCATCCTATTACTCACTTGTTGCCTCAACCTAATAAAATCCTATTTTTTGCCAAAGCCTGTATGTAACCATTGATTGTGTCATCTGTCTGCACAGGTACATTAATTACTCTGTTAAAGTTAACCAATTTTGTTTTACCCTCAATAAAATGAAAGGTGATGGTGACAAGGTTTACAAGTTGCAAAAACCGTCTGGCTGCACTAGTAAACGTTTTTTTGACCAAAACGTGGTTGGACCCGTGACGTCGGACTTAACAACCGTATTGCATCTTCAGTTGCATAAGTTCAGTCAATCTGCCACATGGGCAATGAAAGGATGTGTTTTATGTGCTGGCCTTTTCAGTGATATTTCCTAATTCTTTGGTCTAGTATCCATGCTGGGAACTGTGGTCTTTGATATTTTGCACTAAAACACATCCCATGTAACAGTTGATTCTGGAGTAAGTCTAGAACCCTGCAAGAACAGGTTCAGACTTGTTCTAGAGTCAGCTATGGTTCTTCTGCCTTGAGTTTGCATGGCCAGTTAAGAATCCAATCTTGGCCCCTTATCACTCACATCACAAGCTAAACTTTCTATAGATGTTTTTGTTCAGGTGTGGGTTTCTGAGTGTGCTATTCCTGCCCTCCACCAACTCTGTCTAAGCATGCCTTGTACATTTATATTTGAGGAGTGACTTTGGGTACATATTATGTTCCTGCTGGTGGTAAGCCATAACACTTGTATCTTGGGAGCTGAATAATTTTTATTTTTTTATTTTTATATATACTTTTTTGATCCCGTGAGGGAAATTTGGTCTCTGCATTTAACCCAATCGGTGAATTAGTGAAACACAAACAGCACACAGTGAACACACAGTGAGGTGAAGCACACACTAATCCGGGCGCAGTGAGCTGCCTGCTACAACCATTTCGAGGGGAGCAGTGAGGGGTTAGGTGCCTTGCTCAAGGGCACTTCAGCTCGAACCGGCAACCCTCCGGTTACAAGTCCAGTGTGCTAACCAGTGGGCCACGGCTGCCCGGAAATAAAACTTTTATAATGTTTATCTTTGCAGCAATCTGCCATTGTACAGCAATGTAAACCTCATATTGTTGAATTCTTAGTTTGAACTATTGATCAGACAAACTGTAGTCGGAGGAGATAACAGACTTTAAGACTGAATAGTTTACTTGCACCAGAATGTTGATATATTGAGGTTACATCCAAACTGTAAAAGGAGAACTTTGATGGTTTGCAGGTAGGGAACTCCGTGTACTACAACTACAGTCTCTCAGTGAACGGCAAAGAGGAGAAACACGGAGATGACTACCACAAGGACTACCTCACAGATCTTATCGTGAGTTTCTCAGTCTCTCTCTATGTCAACCCAAAGCCTCACAGTTTCTATCAGATATGCTGCATGTTGCTTAATTGTGTGTTTAGTACATTGCAAGTGTGTATGACAGTCTGCACATGTAAGTTAGGTATTTTTCTACCAAACAGCTTCCCACTATCATTGCCACAATCTGCCATGAGTTACCTGAAAGCCTTTTGAAAACATGGCGTGCTTGAGTAAAGTAAAAACAGTAAAACTCTGACTTAGAACCCTAAACTTTCGCTGTGTTAAGGAAAACCCTTTTTACACATTAAATTCTTTTTGAATTTACTATGATGTATGTTGTTGAAGAGTGTCTACAAAGGCCCTACAGTACATATTCTGTAGAAAATTACTGTAGCTTTTAACAGAAAAAATGAGGCTCTGATATGAGGTTTTATTACACGGCTCGTAATGCTGAAGAATGCTCCATTCACTTGAATGGGCCTTCCCAACGTTCGGTGGTCTGCTAATTCTCAATAACAGACCATTGCGTATAACAGACCGCTGTCAAGGAAAATGGGTTTTGTGCTTATTCTATTTCACCTCTTTCATATCACTACGCAAGGACTGGAACTTCATTCAAAAGTGAAAGCGGACGTTTGATCAGCTGTGTTCTAAAGAATGTTTGATTCAAGTTCAGCGTGTGCTGTTGCGAACTATTTGTTTCTCAGCAAAAGCCACGATGAAACGGTAACAAATAGGCTATAGCCTAGGCTATGTAGGCTAAAGAGTCATATCGTGGGGAGTTTATTGTTTCGGTTTGGCAAGTAGCCGTGTAATAAGCGGGATAATGTATAGAACGCCAGTCATTATTGGGAAAATAATTCCTTCAGGGCGGAACAAGACCCCTCTGCGTTCTATACATTATCCCTTACGTATACCTGCAGGTGCTGCACAGTAAACATCTTGAATCAAATAGTCTAGTCAGGTTTTGATATGGAGGTGCTCATAATTGATTTGCACATTGTGTAAATGTAAATCATGGAAAATTAAAGTCATTAAGCAACACTGTCCCTGAAGAAAGGCAAAGTGGAACCATTCAGAGTTAGACAAACTCCTTTTACTCCAAATTGACTCTGTCAGCAACAGCGGTACAACACTGAACCTGTAGCTGTAGTCTGCTCTGTCACCATAAAACTGTATCTGTGACTCTCCCTTAAGTGACCCAGCAAATGAGGAACAGCGTGTTCTATATCATGAGCACTAGTTTATATGATGCGTCAATGTATCCGTGTGTGCAGGGGCGGACTGGGACCAAAAATCGGCCCTGGCATATTTGGCCCAAGCGGCCCTCAAATCGGTGGGGCATACCTAATTAAATACAAAGTCTTTGCATTTCCCTTAAATACGCATATATTTTCAACTGTCATGGAGCACTGAAAGAGATGTAGGCCTCATTGGTTATCTCTCTGACTGATCAGATAGGCATGGAGCATATGATCTCCATTCAAGTAGGCTAACAAGCAATTATTAAATAATTAAAAGAGTTTCTGCTTGAATTCAAAGTATCATTTCAAATTATTCAATAGGCTACACATTTTACCAGTAATTTATACCAGTTATCCGTGTAGGACAACTGAAACAACACAAACAGCTGTTGCTGGAAATATTTTATTTACTGTATACTACCTACCTACATTGCTGGTACATTTTGGAACAGTACAGCTACATGAACTAATTATCTTAGTGTCTTCCAGTAGCCTATCATATAGGTTATATATATACTGTAGCTTAGTTGGCTTGTGCATGACGTGACGTTTTGTAACCTACATTTCAGTCAGTCTACAGCCTTTTAGCCCTTCTTTACCTTCTTTACCATGATAACCCTTCCAAGATAGAACCCTTCTCTACTTTGAGAGACCAACCACCACTCATGCCATCGATGTTGAATTTTGGGCGTCTGACGGAAACTGATCAATCTGACCAACAATTAACGTTGATTTGACACTATTTTGCTGTCCGGGTTTGCAAATCATTCATTTAGAAAATTTAAGTTGCGCTATTTGTTATTATAATCACAGCACGGCCTTACTAAGTTATCATTAGGCTACCATATCATTACATTATCACAATTAATAAGTCATCATAATCATCATAGTCAGCATGCCATGGCATGCATGTCACAGCCTACCTGTTCTACCACTGAGTTATCATGTAGCCTCAGGCTCGCACTCTCCACCTGCTCACTGTCCTTTGCTCTGTATGCTTGCTTACATCCTCGTTCAAACTCAACGAACTTCAACATGTTGCTGACATATGCTAGCCTACTTGCAATATTGCATTTTTGAAGCTTCTACATTGGTGTTAATTTTGCAAAATTGACACTACAGGCATCCGCCGCAATTTTGTGTAGGCAACTTCGATTAACTTTTGATGCGCTCACAGAATCCTGGCTATGAGCCAAAATGTGAGGGGTGGGGCCTGACGTGAGCTGTTATTGGATCAGTCCAGTGTCAATATTGAAATGTAACCAATGGGCCGCTGATTGCTCTTCCTTTGGGCCGATCGTTGGCCAAAATAATTAAATTATATATATATATAGCCTATTCTATCGGCCCAAAAGGTGCGTCGGCCCACCCACCGGGAAAATGCCTGGTATGCCAGATGGCCAGTCCGCCCATGCGTGTGTGCTTCCATATGCCGTTTAAGAAGAGCGTGTGCCTCCCATGTGACACGCCATGTGCTGACCTGCCGACACAAGCAAGTCAGCACTCAAGTCAGCTGGGGCTTCCTTTATCTCTCCCCTCTATGACTCTTAATGTGTTCCACTGAGCTAATAAAACGAAAGAGAAAATGCAGCAAACTGTAGGGTAACACAGATTAGTTGTAAAGTGACGTGATGAGGTGTGCTCTCTGCACTGATATTGTGGTATGTTCTTGAATGTAATGTAAAAATATGACATGGTTTGTAATCCAAATGCTTCATTTGTTAAATTGAGATTTAATTAATGTTATGTTTAAAGCATCCCACCAGTAATCTGTCCAGGTGATTTCATGGTTTCCTGTCTTTGTAAATATGGCTCAAAGACCCCTACCAACCCTTAACACAGTGTCTTTAATCACCATTTGTGTGTCAGAGATTTGCTTTGTTGGAGTTTGGTTTTGCAAATATTTCAGCAAAGTACAAAGAGAGTTAAACCAACTGAACCTCAGGAGAATTAAACCATGACTGAAATTCTGACTGAAATTCTGACTGATTTTGATGTGCGCGCGCGTGTGTGTGTGTGTGTGTGTGTTGTCTCCAGGTGAACAAGTCGTTGGATTTCCTGAATGACAGGAGCCCCCAGCACCCCTTCTTCATCATGCTGTCCCCTCCGGCCCCCCACTCCCCCTGGACCGCGGCACCCCAGTACCAAAAGTCCTTCAGTGATGTGAAAGCCCCACGGGACGGTAGTTTCAACAAAGCAGGCAAAGTAAGTGCAGGTCTCACTGAAGGAGCAACCTTTCTGTCTACCCTATCTATGTCTGTCTGTCTGTCTGTCTGTCGGTATGTTTGTCTGACCGACCTTGTCTCTGACTCTGACTCGGCGTGCCTTCTCTTTTTGACTTCCAGGACAAGCACTGGCTCCTGCGACAGCCTGTGAGCCCCATGCCAGAGAGCTCAGTGAAATATCTAGATGATGCATACCAAAAAAGGTACAATTCACAGTAGATTTTTACAGCCTTTTACAGACAAGACATGCTTCCTTTCCCTTCCTCGCTCTCATTGGTGTGCTTCCTTTCCCTTCCTCGCTCTCATTGGTGTGCTTGCTTTCCCTTCCTCGCTCTCATTGGTGTGCTTGCTTTCCCTTCCTCTCTCTCATTGGTGTGCTTGCTTTCCCTTCCTCTCTCTCATTGGGGTGCATATGATATGGTAAGGTGTGCTTGCAGTATGGTGCTGTGAGGTGTATATACTCTTCTCCATTTCTATTGGACAGTGCACCTCACCCAACATCAGATTATTGGTGTATTTACAATGGTGTAGTCTACGTGATACGCAGGACTATGCAGTATACCCACTTAAAAAGCATCACCATCTCAGTATAGGCAAGGATACGTATTAACATTTGGGGTTGATCACAGTATACCCACTACAGCTAACTACGACATCACAGTATACCCACTACAGCTAACTAGACTACACCCCTGGTGTATTACACAAGCATGTACATGTTCAATTTACAGTTTTGGGTTCAGAGACATTTTAATAGTTTCCTACTGTGTGTACAGAGTATGGGTAGACATAGGCACTGACACCAAGTCTATGCCTAATAACTAATCACCACAGAATATAAGCACTGACACCAAGTCTAGACCCAGTAACTAATCACCGCAGAATATAAGCACTGGCACCAAGTCTAGACCTAATAACTAATCACCACAGAATATAAGCACTGGAACCAAGTCTAGACCCAATAACTAATCACCACAGAATATAAGGTGATGGGAGAATATTCTAGAAGCTCTTAAGCACCCAGCATTGATATGACCTCACTGAGCGTCTGTGTGCGTTTGCTGGTCTGTAGGTGGCAGACGCTGCTATCTGTTGATGACATGGTGGAGATCCTGGTGAAAAAGATGGAAGAACTGAAGGAGCTGGACAACACCTACATCTTCTTTGTGTCCGATAATGGGTATCACACAGGTCTGTGTTGTTTTTGCATACTGTACATACAAAGACCCAAAATTAACACCCAGTTTCTATATTCAATATTCGAGGCATTGAATGAACATATTTGTGGCATTGCATATCTTAATGACGGGGTGATTTCATAGACTGTAAAAAATAGGGTGATTTTTTTATTTGCAATGAAGGGTATACTCTTACAGATAAGAGGTAAATAACTTCTGCATTTGCTAGTCATCTGAAGGCCTGGAGACATATCAACTTTATAAGTAAGGCTTGAATATATGCTGTGTTTCTCCTCTAGTCTGGCATCCATTAAAACCCGCTGTGTGTGTGTGTGTGTGTGTGTGTGTGTGTGTGTGTGCACGTGTGTATCCTGCAGGTCAGTTCTCGCTGCCCATCGACAAGAGGCAGCTGTATGAGTTTGACATCCGTGTGCCGCTCATGGTCCGAGGTCCTGGGGTCAAGGCCAAACTCGTCCTCCCTGTGAGTAAAGGGGACATTTTACACTCACATTCCATCCGTGCTGTAAAGGGTCATCAATTATTTTGTGTTTGCATTTGTGTTAGCCCACCATCCTAAACAAAAATCTCACCCCCACTTTGTTTTCCGTGCTGGAGTTGCTTTTTAATCAGTAGACACTGCATGGCCACACATACATTATGTTGTGTGTGTTTGTGTGTTGGTGTTTGTGTTTGTCTTAGACTCCTGTGCTAAATATCGATCTGGGGCCGACCATTCTGGACATAGCTGGAGTTAATCTCACTGAAGTCAACATGGATGGCCAATCTTTCCTGCCACAGATGGTGTGTGCGTGTGTGTGTGTGTGCACGCGTGTGATTTTCCAAATATTTCACTGGCCTTCCCATAAGCTTGATCTACATCCCTGGCCTACTCATCTTTATCCTCATTGACATTATCTTTTCCTTGAAAAAATTAAACATATTTTAATGTATACATGAATGTGAAACTGACAGAATACATTACGGTGATTATTTGCTTTTCATAAATTAATAGTCATAATTCATAGATTAGTTCACTGCAACATGACAAATCAGTGTGTAATCTAAAATCTTATTGAGCCTTGTCCTCTTGAAATACTTTGTGTGCCTTTAAGTCTCTGCCTGTTGTTCTAAATGCCCTCTCATGTCGGTCCTTTGCAGGCCCCTTCACTGCGCAACGGCACTGCCCGCTCCTTCTTCCTAGTTGAGTACACAGGGGAGGGAAACGCCTCGGAGGACCCGGCCTGCCCGAAACTGGGGCCTGGACTGGCTGTGAGTGGACAGTCTGTGTTGATTCCTCTGCAGTGTTTATTTATGTGGATCGTCAGATCAAGAGAGTTCAGAGTTCAGTGTGGTTCCCCCCACTTCATAGAGTTCAGAAATCAGCTTTATCGCCTGTACTGTCACAGGGGTCATCGTATAGTACCAGTATATCTGGTTCTGCTCTCCGCATCCGTGTTCTGCATGTGGATTTGGCTTTGCATTTGGTTCATTCTATTCGTTGAAAGGGTTTCATTCTGTCAGGCATTTCATTCTGTCTCAACCTTCTAGGGTCCCAGGTCAAACCAGAACGCCAAGTCACAACGACTTCTGAATGTCGCACATATTCTTATGGACGATAACAGAGGTGTTAATTTTTATATGCCCATGTTTAGTCTGTAGAGAGTGTGCTATAGGCAGAGCATGCCTTGTGAGACTTGTGGCTTGTCAGACCTAAAGGAATTTATTTTGTGTTCATTGCTTTTTGTGAGAGTGGTTCTACTTATCTCAATAAGGAAAATAAATTATGAGCCTATGTTGAGTCCAAATATGTATTCTGAAGGCCTAAACAGAGCCCAGCCAAAAACTCCAATACAATTTTGATAAACTTTGAGGGACGATTTTGCTACATACTATTCTTATTTATGTACCAGCATGCAAAATTTGAGCCTCCTACATGGTTTAGTTCTGGTCTTGTAAACTTTGACAAAAAAAAGAAGCCCCGACACCCCCCTCCTCCCGTAAAACTGGGTCTATCTTGGAAAGTATTGATCTTACATAAAATTAATTTTACAGTGTGTCTCCTGGGTAACATTGGTACACCTGGTATTTTTTTCAGAATGTTTTGAGACCTAAGTGCGTGGGCCCGGTTGAATTGATGTGGAATAAGAATTATGGGCAGCCGTGCCCCACTGGTTAGCACTCTGGACTTGTAACCGGAGGGTTGCCGGTTCGAGCCCCGACCAGTGGGCCGCGGCTGAAGTGCCCTTGAGCAAGGCACCTAACCCCTTACTGCTCCCCGAGCGCCGCTGTTGAAGCAGGCAGCTCACTGCGCCGGGATTAGTGTGTGCTTCACCTCACTGTGTGTTCACTGTGTGCTGTTTGTGTTTCACTAATTCACCGATTGGGTTAAATGCAGAGACCAAATTTCCCTCACGGGATCAAAAAAGTATATATACTTATACTGAATAACCCAGATCTGAATTGACCATAGGAAAGTAGAGTGTTAATTTTTACAGTGCATTGAACATTAAGTAAGTAGGGGCATTATAGCAGGCTGACTTTCCCAGTTCAGAATAAGTATGAGGAACCTTGAGCATCAAACAGTCACTCCATCAGTGAATATAGTCTACAGCAGATGTTCTATTGATTCTCTTGTGACGGATAAATGACCACCACAAACCCAACCTTGCCGTTGGTATAAAAGCCAATGTCTCTCTGCAGCACTGCTTTCCTGACTGCACGTGTGAGGATGCCTTCAACAACACGTATGCCTGTGTGAGAACATTGACTGGCTGCAACCTGCAGTACTGTGAGTTTGCAGACAATGAGGTGAGTCCTGTTCCAATTACACCCAATTGTATATGCATTATGGAGGACAAGAGCATGCATCAGTGATACACTGTGATAGTGGCATCTCACACCTAAACAAAGCACATCACAGTGAAACCGGATGTGGGTCAACACCAAGGGGCTGGAGTCTTTGTTGCTTATCTTTTATCTTGCTCTAATGAAGCACCATGCACATACTAATAGTCGTTTAAAGCAATTTTTTATTCAGCAAAGATTTTTCCTTTTTACTCTTCATGATTTTTCAACAGGCTTTTTTTGTTTCTTAAATATATTTATTCTTCATTTGACCGTGTCTGTGGCTAATAGCTGTGCTCACATCACTAACGCAGACAGTTATCTCGTCTGAGCAAAGCAGTTACAGAGTTCTGATGTTCACATATCAGTTTACTTAATAACTCAATTTCTGTTTGAAGCAACATTCATAAATATTTCATCACATGCACTGTGGTTTATGGCCTTTCTCCCCTATGTCCAGTCGTTTGTGGAAGTGTACAACCTGACGTCGGACCCCCATCAGCTGGAGAACATTGTGAAGAAAGTGGACCCCGCTCTACTGCAGACCATGAATCAGCGGCTCATCAAGCTCCAGTCATGCGTGGGAAGCAGTTGCCGTGACAACAAAAAATACTAACCCCCTCCCTCCTTGCCTGCCAACTGGACGCATCCGTGACCGTCCAGAGGAGGAAAATGACAACGTGTGAAACCCCCAAAGGGATTTCAGTATAGGCTGGACTCTGGAAAAGCAGTATTGTCATATCCTAGCTGATGACCATTTCATAGCTGATATGTTTGCCAGCCTAAAGTTTAGATTTTAAGTCTGTTTTGGAGGAGGATTATTTCCAAATAACCATTGCCCTGTTGATATCATCACAGAGGAATTAAGGGTAATGGTGTGATTATATATGTTATATATGTTTGTTCTTTCTTTTCAGCACTTTCAAGAGGATGAGCGATGAGAACTGTACTATGAAGTGAGACTCGATGAGTCTTTGGTCCTGCTGCAATGTTGGAAGGCAATATCTGATCTTTAAGCGTTTTAACATGCATCGCAGTCATATATCTCTCTGCTGACTCAGAAGAGTCTGTCAGCTTGATGCTATCTTTTTCCCTTTTTTTTTTCTTTATCCTTCCAACACGAGATCCCGTATACAACTGCACTCCAAAAAGCATATTCAATAAGAAACTGAAAACTGATGCCTGACATGATATGAGCCAAAGTCTTTCAAAGTCATTCTGTTTTTGTTGGAATATTTGTGATTTTTTTTTTTAAATGTACGTGGTGGTGGCGGCATCACGTATACATTAAGGTTATAGGACAGGAAAGGGATTTTAAACATTATACTGCTCCTTTTATTAAATGAAACTGTGATTATGTGCCTTATCATTTGCACTGAACCAGTATGGATGCCTTTATTTGACAGAAATATGTTTGAAATTGTGGAAAAATCAATAAAATTATTATAGTTACAAAATCTTTACTTCTTTAGGCGTTGTCATTGAATTACATCCTCAAGCCATATGGGAATGGGGCTCATCTATGTCAGAAACATGTTTGGGCTTTTAGATAGATAGATAGATAGATTGATAGATAGATAGATACTTTATTGATCCCCAAGGGGAAATTCAAAGGTCTCAGAAGCATACAGACATCACACACAAAATGCACTTACAGCAGAAATGGTAAATATAAGTATAAACATATAACAAAACTCCACTGTACAATAGAGACAGTAGAATATAAGAAAAAGTAACAAAACGAAATACTAAATATACTATATAAATTAAATTTAAAAAATCCACAGTGTGCTTGAGGGTGATCAAGCATGAGACGCTTGCAGTGACAGGGCCGGGAATGGCCTGTAGTTCTGTGTGCATGGTGAGGTGCTCAAGAGAGTGAGTGTCATGGTGAAGGTGCAAGAAAAAGGTCTAGAGACCAGCATAAATAATATGGACAAATAGGAGAGTAAAGTATAATGTAGACAAGGTAATATAAAAAAAACTGTAATAGGGTTACAGTCATTCAGTATTGTAGCAGAAGCCATTGGTCATGTGTGCTAATATAGCATGAAAAGCAGTGTAACAGTAAAACAGTAGTAAAAACCTTAGGCTGTGGACATTAGTAAAACAATAGTAAAACAGTAGTAAAGCAGTAGTGGGCAGTCAGTACTCAAACATGGAGAGGGTGGAGAGGCAGACAGACTAAGCAGAGAAGTCTATCTCTCCTCTTCCCTTTAGTGAAGCATTGGACAGTTCAGTAGCCCTTGGGACAAATGACTTCCTCAGCCTTTCAGTTGTGCATGGCAATGAGCGAAGTCTCAAGCTGATCAAGCTCTTTTGCTTTTTAATAGTGCTGTAGAGTGGATGACATTCATTATCCAAGATGTTAATCAGTTTGTTCAGGGTCCTTTTGTCAGATATTGAAGTGATGCACTCCAGTTCAGCTCCCACTACAGAGCCAGCTTTCCTTACCAGCCTGTCAAGTCGCCCAGAATCCTTCTTCTTTGTGCTTCCTCCCCAGCATACCACTGCATAAAAGAGGACGCTGGCAACAACAGACTGGTAGAACATCCTGAGGAGCTTGCTGCACACATTGAAGGACCGCAGCCTCCTCAGGAAGTACAGCCTGCTCTTCCCTTTCTTGTAGAGTGCGTCAGTGGAGACCAATGGAGACCCAGATACTTGTAGGTGCTTACCACCTCCACATTGACCCCATCAAGGGAGACATGGTAGCAGAGCGGGCTTAGACCTGCGGAAATCCACCACCATCTCCTTGGTCTTTGAAGTGTTGAGTTGAAGGTGATTTAGTTTGCACCATTGCACAAAGTCCTCTGCTTTTGTGGTTAATTAGTTTCAAAAGCATCCAAATCAAAGCCAACATTGTTTTACCATCATTAATCTGCATACCAGCAGTTTAGATATGCCTAACATTTTCGGAATATCATAAATAATGCTAACCCATCCAAAGGATAGATTCAAATACACTGCTCAAAAAAATGTAAAGGAGCACTTTGAAAACACATAATGGGAAACCCTTAATGGGAAAAAACATCATGCTGGATATCTATACTGATATGGACTTTATAGTATATCTATAGTAGTATGTTAGGAACGAATGGATGCCATATCGTTTTTTGGAAATTAAAATGATCAACTTACAAAGGGCTGAATTCAAAGATCCCCTGAAAATCAAAGTGAAAAAATTATATGGCAGGCTAGTCCGTTTTGCCAAAATTTCATCGCAGGAACTCAAACATAGCACTCAGTAGTTCATATGGCCCTCGACATGCTTGACGTCGGGGCATGCTCCTAATGAGAGGGCGGATGGTGCCCTGGGAGATCTGCTCCCAGATGTGGACACGGCCATCACTGAGCTCCTTCATAGTCTGCGGTGCAACCTGCCGGTGTTGGGTGAACCAAAACATAATGTCACAGAGGTGTTCTATTGGATTTAAGTCAGGGGAATTTGGGGGACAGTCTTCATCCTCCAGGAACTGCCTGCACACTTTCGCCACATGTGGTCGGCCATTGTTGTGCATCAGGAGGAACCCACGGCCCACTGCACCAGTACAGGGTCAGACAATGGGTCTGAAGATTTTATCCAGATACCCAAGAGCGGTTATCGTGCCTTGCACAAAGGAGAAGATACTGGTCCTGCTGCTGGGTTAAGGACCTTCTACTACCCTGCCCAGCTCTCCTAGAGCAACTGCCTGTCTCCTGGAATCTCCTTCATGCTCTTGAGACTGCACTGGGAGACAGCAATCTTTCTGGCAATAGAATATTTTTGTGTGCCATTCTGGTGAAGTTGGACTACCTGTGCAACCTTTGTAGGTTCCAGGTATTGGCTTATGCCAGTAGTGACACTGACCCTAGCCAAATGCAAAAAATCAGTCAAGAAGGATAAAGATGGAAAAATATCAGCTGCCACCACCTGTAAAACCATTCCTGTTTTGGGGGTCATCTCATTGTTGCCCCTCTTAGTGCACCTGTTGTTAACTTTGTTGACATCAAAGCAGGTTGAAACTGATTCACAACCACCTCTGCTCTTATGAAAAAGTGTTCTCTTATTTTTTCCAAGCAGTGTTCCTCTAGTGTAACTCCAACATAGTATAGCTGGGACAATACATAATGGAACAGATACTATTGTGTGTAAGGGAATAGGCAGCATCCAATGGAAACATATTTATCATAAACATATATTTAACATATATTTAACATATATTTAACATATATTTAACATATATTTTAGATGTCAAAGTACATGGGCAATATTGAGACATGCTTTTAGACAAAAGCTTCACCTCTAGGATAATTTAACAGTTTTAATGATGGTTTGAGTAAATACAATGAGAAGCAATAAGCACGGTTCAAGAGGGAATGGGAATACACCAAAAGAAAAGGAATTCACCAAAATCTGATTCGGTAACGGGCCACTTTACAAACAGCAGATTACAAACTAAGCTTTCACATGATGAATCTCACCTTATTCCATACAGTCAATCAGGTGTACATACAGCACTGCACATATCTCTGATTTCATCCTACGATTGCTGAGTGACATTGGAATGAGTTGACAGTCATATTCAAAATTAAGAGACCACTGAAAATTTGAATATGACCGTCAACTCATTCAAATGTCACTCAGCAGCCGTAGGATAACATAAAAAAAATGTGCAGTGGTGTCTAATTTTGCTTCCAGAGCTGTATGTGTGTAAGTATGTCTCAGTGTACGTATGTGTACATTCAGACATATTTATAAACTGCCTTCTGTTCCAAAGTCTGTATTTCCATCTTGACAGGGCACTTGTAAAAGTGCGAGAGCAGAGTCTCTGTGTAGCCAATCAGGAAGTAGAATTTCTGTGGCGGCAGCTTCTGAAGCATCAGGCCACATATCACAATGAGGTTCCCGCGGCGTTTGATGACCAGCTCATTGGCTAGGCAACCGTGGAATGTGCCATAGATGAAGCGGCGAATGAAAACGTCCTCTACGGTTCTGTCAGCAGCACCCTCTTCCTCATGCAGGTTACCTGTTGGGAGAAAGACAGGTGGGCAGTAATGTAAAGCTTTGAGACTTTACTTAGGGACTTTACTCACTAACACTTTATTTACTTCACTTACTAATAGAGGCAAAAAGAAACATATAGCCCCAATGTTAAAAAAAGAGTGATCAGAGATCCTCTAAAGCAGCACTTGTCACTTGTCCTTTCTCCCACAGGCCTACTTCCAGAAACTGCAAAAAGGCTTGCCGTGCAAGGACTGGCTTGCTGAGCTACACTGGCTCTACAGGCACTCAATTGACATCAATGACAGAAGCCTGCAGAAGACGTGCTGTCTGAGAGGTCTTTGTACTGGGAATGTGCGCACAGGTGCAGGACGTGGGTATGTTACTTACTGGTGTGTGCAGATAGCCAGCCTTTTCGATGACCTATCTGGTGTGGATGGAGCGCCTGCTCATAGTTCAGGGGTCGGTCACCTTTTCCCACACGAATACGGGCAGCTCTGTTCTGTGGAGACAACCAAGGACAGAGAGGAGAATGACACAGAGCTGGAGGAAAGTTTGTGTGTATGTGTGTGTGTGTGTGTGTGTGTGTAAACTCCAAAGAAAAGAAAAATAAACAGACCTAGTAGAGGCCACGCTGTCTGGTATTTGATTTGCCAGCCAGAATATAAATGAGGAAAAAGGCTTACAGTTTTTGCTCTTTCCCAGAGGTGTAAAAGTCACACTTAACACAGGTGATATCACTAATTAGCTCATCTACCTGGCTAAGCTGATTTAGTGAATGGTTGGAGCAAATATGTGGCAGGACTTTCTGAAACCGGACCTTTACAACTCTTTGCCCTTTCCCTGAAAGTGACAGGTAAGTATTATGTAGTCGACCCACAAGCATTAGAATTGTCTATGGAAGTAAGGCGACTATTCGTCTGTGTAACGAGGAAACCAATCAGCATCATTCTCAATAAATTCTGGCAATAACATATCTTAAGTTTAGAATAGCTAAAGCATATATTATGGAGAACACTACACTGGTAAGTGTATTATCATGGTGTTACCTTGTAACATATCGCAGTTGAATGAATTCCTCGCACTCCCAAAGTGGAGTCACCAATGGACAGTCTTCGAAGCGTAGCCTGTACAAAAACACACACACACACACACACACACAGACAGACAGACAGACAAACAGTTTTAGTCGATAAATTCGCAGACGCTGCAAGCAGAGGTTTGTCTTGTACTGAACATAAGCTAGCCAATGCCAGTACATCATGATGCTACTAGCGAGCTCAGTCACAACCATGTTCATGTTTGAAAATGTATAATTATGGCAAGAGTAAAGTACACCACGTAGGTTACACAATATATTTGTCTGCAGCTAATTACACTGAAATAAAAAAAGTTATTTCTCACCCCTAACAACGCACACCGACTTATCAAGGGCGTCGCCATTTTGACAGACGTCACGTGGGCTGGGCATTTATTTGTACATTTGACCCATTTGTTATATTTTTCATTTTGATATACGGAAACCTTGGAAATGATAATAATTTATATTATACATTTAGTATGAATGGTTGCTTACTTTATATATTTATATATTTGTCCCGCGCAGTTTCTTTTCGTTTTCCTTTTACTGGTAGGAACTATTATGTATATAGCAATAACTGCACTCCGTACAAGAAACAAATGTAACACGTGATAGAAGCTCTAGAACAAAATAGACGGCCAGTCCAGCCGACAGTCGGGTTTAGTTAGGCAGCTGAAGGGAATTAGATTTACAAACTTTCACGTTTGTCAAATTTAGTAATATTTCAGCCAATAAATTAGTACTAGCTCTATTAAACATTAACAATGTCATCGCCAATAGAAATGACTGAAATGTATGACAACGCTCTACTTGGGATCTTACAACACGTTGGAAATATACAGGATTTTCTACAGGTCTACTTTGGATTTCTTTACCGAAAAACAGACTTCTACCGTCTTCTTTCAGGTCCAAATGACCGCATGGGCTTTCCCCCTGGTGTAGCAGAGAAAATGGTCCTCAAAGTAAGTAACAAAATAACACTTGTGAACTCCAACATCTGGTTGGATTCTTCATTACTGGTATGCATAGAAGTTGTTGCGAAGAATGCACACATGTTCAGTAGGCCTAGGTTAGTAGTTCAGTTAGGTTGTGCACAAGTTGCACTATTTAAAGACTGCATAATAGCCATTTCTATGTAGAAATTCTTCAGAGGGAACACATACTCTTGTTTACACACATTGTGTGTGAGTGTTTGTCATGTCTCTTCTGAAAAACATCAGGGTGCAGGCTATGACAGGACGATCAGGCTACCCCAGATGTTCAGATGGACCCGCTTTATTGGCTCCTTGAATAAAATGTGTTTGTAGATTGTGTAACTACTAGGTTACCAGGTTGATCAATTAATCAATTAATTTCTAATTGCAGCTTCATGAACTTCATCTTTAATTACTCGTCTTTGTGACTAAATATCTGTGGCATCATATGGACAAAACAAAACATTAGAGAACATGCTCAATTTTTTCTGTTTTATGACATTTTCTCAAAGAAACAACTAAACGATTAATCGAGTAATAAATAATCGACAGGTTAATCGACTATGGAAAATTAATAATAATCTAATGAACTGAAATATAGTGCACTGTTGTCACAATGAAAGTGAGAGTCCAAAGTATTTTTGCTTTTTCTTCTCTCATCAGACCTTCAAAATCTTTGAGAAGTTTGCCATTGCTGACCGGGAGCGCGAAGCACAACGCCGAGCACCAGCAGCGATTCAAGAGCTGGAGGTGCAGTCAGGGCAGCCGGAGGCAGGAGCCGTCGCCGCAGCGACAGCAGCATCAGCATCGGCATCCAGCAGCCGCACGGTGGAGGCCAGTGCTCCATCCCAGTCCCCGTCGTCATCCCCAGCTGTCGCTCCGTCTCCAGCCTCTCTCGCTGCCTCCTCACAGTCCCAGAGCACCAGTGTTGCGCAGCAATCAGGGGGTGACCAGGCAGCGGCGTCCACCTCTGCAGGAGCGACTGCAGCAGACCCGTGAGTGTTTAGTGTGTGAGAGGATGTTGCTCACATTACAATTCATGCAATCTGCTTCTTGTGTGTGTCGCTGTCCCTGAATACACCCCCTGCTCCCTATAAGAGTCTAACGAAAGAGAAGGATCTGATTGATTTGACAGTAATGTTGCTTAAACTGGACATAAATATTTTGCTTTAGAGCCAACTCAGCTTCCCAGAGCAACCCGGACAGCTATAACGGGGCTGTGAGGGAGAACTACACCTGGTCCCAGGACTACAATGATGTAGAGATCAAAGTTCATGTTGAGCCGAATATCCTCAAGGGCAAACAGGTAATGTGGTTTTCTCTCTACAGGCTTTTATAATCTTACGCAGAGCAGAGTATAAATGTTTACATTGATCAACCATATATGTGAATTTGACTCATGTCCTGTAGTTATATACCATGTTTAGACAATATATACTGTAAGGCAGTTTTATGAGCATTGAGTAAAATGAGAAAATGAGCATTAATGCAAAATCTGCAATCCTGTTTTTTTTAATCATGCAATCAACACATTATACCTTGGTACTGAATCATCACGTTTTAAAATAGGAAAGTGGCACTTTTAATTGATGACCTGAAATTCAGTAGCATTAACTTTAATGGGTTTGTTTCCAGGTGTCAGTTAACTTTCAGTCAGACAGACTTCGCGTTGCCTTGAAAGAGGGGTCAACAGAGAGGGTCCTGGTCGAGAAGGGGAGCTTTGTCACAAGATCAACACGGAGAACTCGCTCTGGAGTCTAGAGCCCGGACGATGCATCCTGGTAGGAAGTGTACCCTTAACTCACAGACCCAGCCTTTTGGGGCTTGTTCAACTCTTGCTGAAATGACAAATTTCCAAATGTAGAAAAATTCAATCACACCATCATCCTGTAGAGTGCTGTAGTAACGTGTGTGGGTTTTGTTTCCGCAAGTTTTGTTTCGTCACATACAAAAGTGGTCAAACTGTAAAGAAATGCACAAAAATAAGTCCGCCCACTTGGTGTTTACTGTTATACAGATACATAGATACAGTGCCTTGTAAAAGTATTCACCCCCATGATAAAGTTGACTAAAAAGAGGAATAAAAAAAATCATCTTTTGGAAATTGATCTTAATGCTTTAATTAAAAAAACGAGGGAAAATCCAACCTTTAAGGACACCAATTTTCTTTGTGAATGAATAATGTATCGTAAATAAACACATGTTCTTCATTAAAATACAGGGTGCATTAGTATACACCCCCCTATGTTAAATTCTCATAGAGGCAGGCAGATTTCTATTTTTAAAGGCCAGTTATTTCATGGATCCAGGAGACTATGCATCCTGATAAAGTTCCCTTGGCCTTTGGAATTAAAATAGCCCCACATCATCACATACATAGAAATAGTGGGTTTAGGTGGGTAGGTGTGAAAGAGAGAGTGGAGGATTCTGTGTGTGTGTATATGAGAGGTGTGTGTGTGTGTGTGTGTGTGTGTGTGTGTGTGTGTGTGTGTGTGTGTGTGTGGCATCAATTTAACCTGTGTGTTCTCCTCCAGGTCTCGCTCAGTAAGTTGGGAGAGGTGTGTGTGTGTGGCATCAATTCAATTTAACCATTGTGTTTTCCTAACTTAGTAAGTGGAGAGAGGTGTGGGGAAGTTGGGGTGTGTGTGTGTGTGTGTGTGTGTGTGTGTGGCATCAATTTAACCATCGTGTTCTCCTCCAGGTCTCGCTTAGTTAGTTGGGAGCGGTGTGGTGGAGTTTATGTGTGTGTGTGTGTGTGTGTGTGTGTGTGTGTCTGTCATCAATTCAATTTAACAATCCTGTTCTCCTCCAGGTCTCGCTCAGTAAGTTGGGAGAGGTGTGGTGGAGCGCTGTGCTGAAGGGGGAACAGGAGATCGACATCAATCAGATCAACCGTGAGCGCTCCATGGCAACGGTTGACGAGGAGGAGCATGCAGTGCTGGACCGCCTGACGTTCGACTACCACCAGAAACTCCAGGGGAAACCTCAGAGTCATGAAATGGTGAGAAAAGCCTTCCATACTAAATTTGGGATCTAGTGCCCATGGGGATCCATCCAACCTGCGGTCATATCTCTCTCCCCCATTCGTTCCCCCATTAATCAGGGCAGTAGTGTGCAGATTATATTATGTTCTTACATAATTGCAAAAGGGTTCTCAACTGTTGTAGAACGAAACGGCTGATCTTTAATGTAATATCTACCTTGCCCATTATCAGCAACCATTCATTCCAAGGCACATTCTGTTCACTAATCCAACATCGTTTTAAAAGGCTAACTTAGAAAACATTGGAGAACCTTTTTGCAATTATGTAAGCACATAATGTAATCTGCAAACTACTGCCCTAAAAAACCAATGCAACTGATCTCAGCTGGTATACTGTCTATAATGGAGTGGAATGGACATTTCTAAGTGACCCCAAACTTTTGACCAGTAGTGTATATAAAACAAAAAAGCTTGTAGTATATTTAAAGGTAAAGGTAACTGACATTTAGCACTTTTAAACAAAGCAACATGGACTCACAACGGCAGGGTCTGGAATTGTTGCACTGTGGTCATTGTTAGACCATGGCTACCACTACACACTAATTATCCAGTTGTGGAACAACAGTCTTTGGACTGATGAGAATAAAGATCAGGTAGATCAGTGAAATTAAATTAAAATAGGGTTACAATACTCATCCACATTTAATTATAAATATTTAAATAGAAATGTTTGTTTATATTGTTTTTTTATTGTATTACTACTGTTCTCTACAGTATCTTACACTGTTGTTTGTCATTAAAGGTTATTAAGCTTTGTTATTAAAATGTTATTAGATAGATAGAGATAATTTCTCATAGGATCAATACAGTTATTTAAATATTGAGACATCACCATCACTAACAGCCAGCCCTATTTCTGCTGAATGACTGTAAAGATACCTAGATCAAGTGCCATGTAAATGTAAGGTGTTGTTGTTGTATATGGTCAATCTGATGGTCACTAACCAGGCTTAAGGCATCTCATTAAGTCTGTGTGAGTAGATCTCAGCGCTCTCTTTCTCCCTGTGTTGCAGAAAGTCCATGACATGCTGAAGAAAGGTTGGGATGCCGAGGGTTCCCCCTTCAGGGGTCAGCAGTTTGACCCGTCGATGTTCGACATCCCTCCTAGCGCTGTCCAGTTCTGAAGTTCACATTAGGAAACAAACAAACACAAACACAAGCACACGTACCTCAGCGGGCACACACCTGATTTGTGGTGTGCACCCTCCAGTGGGAGGAGATAGAACGCCTCATGGTGTGGTGACCCAGCTCTGATTCAAATGCCAATAAAAGAAAAGAGAGGCTTGATTGACAGCTATGAAATCTGATTGGCTCTTGAGTAGGCCTCCCTCCTCTCCTTTTGTGTTGGGCATGATGGCACGTGTCTCTTTTAGACAAGTTACAGTTACAATGAAATGTTTGCTTTTTTCATGTGGTTAGTGTTGCGTGATTGAGAGGAAAATGTCACGGGAGCTTATGATTGCAGTGTTGAAATGGTGGACAGACGACCCCTGTCACATCACCTGTTTATATTGTATTTTTCTTTCCCTCTTTTCAAACCAACATTTTTTATTTGATGTGGTGGAGGGATCTGTGACATAGTTAGAAATCAACTTAAATGTCAAATGTTAGGGCCAAGGTTTTAAATGGCAGGTCCTGACATTGGAAGATTTTGACAGACCAGAGTTTACTTTTGGGTCCTTTTGAAATATTTTGCTCGTTTGTGTGTGCCTGATTTCAATAAATACAGGCGTCTGTTTAACGTGAACATGTCTTTCCATTTGTTCTTAAAATGCTTGATAACCTGCAGTGCACACACAGTGCTAGTTTCGGATTGTTTACCCTAATACGTTTACTTTATCAACTTTATGCAGTGCAGAATGTATCCAGGAGAGGACGCTGCAAGCCGATACGGTCATATCGGCATATTGAAACTTGACATGATGTTAAATATCATTGCTATTCCCCTTCATTACAGTGTGTGTACTGTAGTGACATGCGTAATAACACAAATGAATGCGGTGTTCGAGAATGTATAAACAGAGAATTAATAGTAGCCTAGGATAGGCTACACTATGTGAACGGTAGCCTATATTGTCCTATCTTGCGCCAAGTGATAGTAAGTGTTGTTAGTATTTAAATCGATGGACACAGGAGCAACACTCCGCCCTCTGTCGAGGAAGCCTGGGAACTGACGGAGGAGTCGGCGGATATCGAGTGTGGTGCGACTGAACCAACCGCACACACTTCAAGAGAGGGGTTGGAAAGGCAGCCAAGCCTGCGCGTCAGCAAACCTCTCCCTTACGCGAAAACATCTACTTTTCTGTAGTTTTAAACAAAAAGCTACTGCCGCTTGCTCACCTGCTCACAGGAAATTAACTTAAGTGTTTCGATCATAAGGTGGAGTTTAATTTTGGGGTAGCCAGGAGCCGCGTTGAAAGACGGAGACATGGCAACGACAACCTGTACACGTTTTACTGACGAATATCAGCTATACGAGGAACTCGGAAAGTAAGAATTTGTTTCAGCATTGTTGAAAATACGTAGCTAATTAATGTTATAAGAAATATTTGGAAATATTGGTATGTTTCTCTCATTTTCTCGGTTTGCATATTTGCAAATGTGTGCGTTGGTGGAGCTGGCGGAATGAAGACTGAGCCTACTTCTGCACTTTCACAATTCTTCTAACACTCTCATATGATAGTCACCGAAGGTGGTTGTCATTAAAAGTTAGTGAGCCGAGTCCACTGACTTGCTGGTGTTGGCGACAGTTGTCTAAATTCTGCCTCCCCCAGCCGTCCACACCTCCTACAGCCGCAGCAGCAGGGTCGCTACAGCCACCCCGCGTTTTGACAGCTCAAAATGTCTCCGCCTTTGCCGGCCCTGCAAGAGTTGCACGGCAGCCGGAGACAGTGACATTTTGAGCTGTTAAAACGCGGGCGGCTGTTTGCTGTCTATAAAATGCCCGTGGTGGCGAAGCATGCCTGGTGCCTGACGTGAGGAAATTGCCCCCCCCCCCCCAGTTAGTATTGCGTTTCTTTGCCTGGTTTTCTCCTAAATTATTGAACGTCCCCCACCCCGCCCGTCTTGTCAACCACAGGCGTTATCTAATAGACTCCGTGTGATTATGTTACACACATTTATATTTGTCTTGAAGGGAGTCGGTGTCCACGAGGTGTCTGCCGTTTCGAGGTTTATGCGATTCCGTTTCAATGTTGACAGATCGGTAACGGACATGCGCGCCAATCGCGCGTGGGTTGATCTGTTGAGAGAAAGGTCTCTCTCTCGTTCGTTTGTGTAAATGGGTTGGTAGGTAGCAGAGCTGGACCTACAGCAATTTATACACAGGAATGCTGGTTGTGATATTATAAAGATTTCGTTTTCACTGTAGCCACACATTAAGATAAGTCATGATTTAAAAAAAAGTTCCCGTTTCGGAAACAAGGTTTCACTTTTAGTTATCTTGCTACCTTAAAAGCAACTGTGAACAAGTACTTGGGTTGGGTTCAGCCATAAAGACGATTAGCCTAATGAGAATGTTGAGTTTGAACCTGACATACAACCTACCAGCAAAAATTCATACATTTTTCAGTATCTGATAGATTGTTTAGCAGAGGTTGTTGAAATTGGCACATTGCCCCTTTTGGCCTATAGGCTAAACATATTTTTTCCGAATCAGCATTGGCCATATAGTGTGTCTTTCTGAATTTGCTTATTACATTTGCCTTCAAAATTCCATTAAGCCGTTTTGCCTTCAGGTTAGTTATTGTGAGTGTAATGAAAGCAGCCATGGGTTGTTCCCTTCCAGAACTTGAGTCCTGGCAATTCAATATATTTGTATCCTATGAGCACTGGTTCTTTGCATAATCCTGAATGATCATCAATGAAGAAGGCCGTGGATAGGCCTACAAGTCCCCACCAAGTCAGTGTGAATGGGCCATTTTTAGCAGATAATGGGAGTTTATTTGTGTTTTAACTCCCATAAGATTATGTGCAGCTTCACTAACCGTGACCATTATCAGAAACTATAGGAGCTGTTGTACGTGTGAATGGCGATTACTTTAGGTGTGAATAGCTTGAGGACACAAGAGTTAAAGATGTGTTTGTATTACATGGTGCCAGTTGTGTGTTAAATGTGGAAGAGTGTGTGTGTGTGTGTGGGGGATACTAGGAAAGAAAGAGAAAGAAAGAAAAAGAAAGAACTCTGTATGTTTGTGGGAGAGAGAAATAGTGGGTTTAGGTGGGTGGGTGTGAAAGAGAGAGTGGAGGACTCGGTGTGTGTGTGCATGTGTGTGAGGTGTTTGTGTGTGTATGTATCAGGTGTGTGTGTGTGTGTGTGAGGTGTTTGTGTGTGTGTGTGTGTGTGTGTGTGTTGTGGCTCCTTTCCCTGCGCTTTGACAGACATATGAGCTCAGTAAATCAGCTCTCTGCAGGTTGGCATCTCCTCAGAGACCGTACACGTCACTCACACACTGATGAGAAACACACACACACACACACACAGGCACACACACAGCTATACATGCACACATACAGAGATGAGAAACACACACACACACACAGATCAGAACCAAACACACACACACACACACACTTCTGACAGTCCACCTACACACTGGGCCAGTCAGTGGCACTGCTCAGCACCCATGCAGCTCTTCAGCTCTGCAGGCCAAACCTTCCCCGCTACCCTCTGTGTGTGTGTGTGTGTGTGAGAGAGAGAGCGTGTACGTGTGTCTGTGAGTGTGTGTGTGTGTGTGTGAGAGAGAGAGTGAGTGTGTACGTGTGTCTGTGAGTGTGTGTGTGTGTGTGTGTGTGAGAGAGAGAGAGTGTGTACGTGTGTCTGTGAATGTGTTTGTGTGTGTGTCTGTGAGTGTGTTTGTGAGTAAGTGAGTCTGTGATTGAGTCCGTCTGTAAGCGAGTGCCTCTGTAAGTGTGTCTGCTAGTTTGTCTGTGAGTTTGTCTATGCGTCTTCCTGACACATGCCTGAGCATTTAGTTTTTTCTGTTGGTCTTCACCTCCTCTACTTTGTCAGTTGAGTGTTTGGTTGTGTTTGCTAAGAATGACAAGCTGAACTGCTATGTGTGTCTGAGTGTGTGTGTGTGTGTTTTTATGTTTGTTATGTGTGTGTGTGTGTGACGTGATGTGAGACACTTCTAACATATCTTTCACATCTGTTCTACTTGTGGATGGAGAGCTGTGAATGGTATGTCTTTATAACCTGTTAAGAATGACAAAGTGAATGCTGTGTGTGTGTGTGTGTGTGAATGTGTGTGTGTGTGTGTGTGTGTGTGTGTGTGTGTGTGTGTGTGTTTCAGTAAGTGAGCTTTGAATTGTATGTGTTTGTAACCTGTTATAGCGTCTGAGTTCACTCACACATGGACAAGACTGAAGTCTTGATCCCCCCGTTGACTTGTATGGTAATTGCTTGGGAGAGAACTTTTGGAGTGAAGTGTTTTGCGACTCGAATACGAATTTGCATGTTGCAGAACGGCTTAATGTTTAATACAGGAGTCGCTGTGAAGAAGGATGGAGGCCAGAGGATTTACTGCTAATGCTCCTACAGAAGTCACATACTTTTGTTTATGTATAACAGATGACAGGGGGGATTAAAATATGGCTGCTTCTTGATTATGTATCATATTGTCTGACCTGGATTACAGTCATCTGTAAGACAAGTCATTGTGTCGTGTTTGACAGTCAGTGTAGATTAATGTAACTGCTTCCTGGGTCACAAGCCTGGGTCACATCAGAAAGACATTTCTGCTTCCTGTCCAAACCAAACATCTGCGTATTCCCTGTCATGGTTAGTCAAGCAAAAGCCTGTGCTGGTCTCTTTTCGCCTGGAGGTCGCGGAGGGACATATGGCCACTGCTCCTGTCACTGTGTGTGTGTGTGTGTGTGTGTATGTACAGGAGGTCGGCGGTGCAGCAGCGCGTGTGTGTGTGTGTGTGTGTGTGTGTGTGTATGTGTATGTGTGTGTATGTACAGGAGGTCGGCGGTGCAGCAGCGTGTGTGTGTGTACAGGATGCTGGCGATGCAG
>NC_063200.1:16394390-16399390 GCF_017589495.1 Alosa alosa
ATTTTGAATCTCTATAGGTTTGCAGTGTGTGCAAATACCAAGGGTCGGCACCTGCGCTGCTGTGTTGAACTGATCTGGATCTGCCTAATCTGTGTAAAGGGCACCTCTTATGCCACACCATCGACCACAGAGCGAACCCACACATTCTCACCCATTGTAAATCCAACTGATAGGCACAAACGCACAAGTCATAATATGTTTACCGTCTCATAATATTTTCTTCAGTCATTCACTGGTCACGTCTGCGTCATCATTCAGAGGCCATTTGTCGTGTTTTGTAAGTGTTCAGGTGTAAACAGGTGTGTGTGGTGCTGAGTGACAGGTGAGCAAGTTTGTCCTTGGGGCAGCTGAGCTCCTGACCACAGCACCTCTGGCTCTCTCTTGGACGAAGGGCTGTTTATGTTACTGGTTGCCATGGATGTGATTGCTGAAAGGTCAGGGTTCAACAGATTGGGGAAAGGTCAGGTGTCTGTGTGGTGTGTGTGTGTGTGTGTGTGTGTGTGTGTGTGTGTGTGTGTGGTATGTGTGTGTGAGTGTGTGACAGAGTTTCTTGAGTGTGCTTTATTTTGTTATATTTATACACTACTCACAAAAAGTTAGGGATATCTGGCTTTCAGGTGAAATTTAATGTTTCAGTACAGTACTGAAACATTGAACTGTTGGTCATGCACATTCAAAAGTTTAGAGAAGGTCACATTAAGTTCACCTGTAAAGATTGTTCTGGAGTATGTGCTAGGCCCATGCTATGGAGTATTGTTCTGGAGTATGTGCTAGGCCCATGCTATGGAGTATTGTTCTGGAGTATGTGCTAGGCCCATGCTATGGAGTATTGTTCTGGAGTATGTGCTAGGCCCATGCTATGTTGTAATGGTTCTGATGAAGTTGCTGTTGGCATCTTCACACTCATATTCACGGAGCCCTGGATCACTGAGTCACACTCACACAGTCTGGATCAGCTCTCAGACTCCACATGACCACACATGGACAAAGAGCGCTGGTAACACCCAAGACAGACAGGCAGACAGACAGACAGACAGACAGAGGTGAGCGGAGAAATGTTAGAGGGAGGGACACTTAAAGGGAGACGGTGAAAAAGTAAAATTGAAAAGGGAATGGAAAAAATGAAAAAGCTCATCTCTCACTCCCTCCCTCCTTTCACCTGAGCTGCTCTCTTCTCTTCCTCCTCCTCTCCCCCCTTGTGTGCTTTTGGGCTGTGTGTGTGTGTTCTGCTTTGGAACCCATTGAGGTCATCACTCGGGCTGGCAAACGCCTCAAGGCTGCGTGGCCAGCTAAGGACTGGCTGTCTGATTTGGGAGACAGGGAGGAGTGTGTCTGTGCGTGTCTGTGTGCGTGCGTGTGTGTGTTTGTGTGTTTATCCTTTGAATCATTGTATTTGTGTGGAAGTATTTAATGAGAGCGTTTGTATTATACTGTTGTGTGATTCATGCCAGGTAGAATATGTATGAGTGTGTCATCATCTCATGTAAATGTATGTCTATGCATGTTTGTGCACTGTGGATGACCCCTCTTGACCTATGTTGACCCCTGCTCTGAGCTTTGGAGTCAAGTGCAAATGTAAATCAGGGAAAGGGACTCTGCCAACTCCAGGCAGGGTTGTGTGTTTGTGTATTTGTGTGTGTGTATGTGGTTGTGTGTGTGTGAAGGAGGGCAGAGCAAGTCTTTCTTCCTCTCTCTGTGTTTGTCTGTGTGTGTGTGTGTGTGTGTGTGTGTGTGTGCGAGAGTGTGCGAGAGGGAGGTCTGAGCGAGTCTTTCTTCCCCTCTCTGTGTTTGTGATTCATGCATTATGAATGGTCACTCTCTTTTTTAAGCTGCAGACACGTCCCCCAGTGACCCCTGGGATGCCCATCTCCTCTACCATACTCACGCATCCCGACGAGCTCTGTCGCCGTGCCAACATGGCTTTTGTGTTCTAGTGTGTGCACTGACTCATGATTCCGGAACTTTTGTAACTGCGGAATACATAGACATTAAAATCCAACTCTGAATATAGGCACTGTGAAATGTCACAAGATACATGAAAACTGACCTTCCATACTTTGGGATAACTATGATAAACCACACCACACCATACCATACTCCACCTTACGATTCTATACTATACTATACTACACTACTATCCTATTCTATTTTATACTATACTATACTGTACAATACTATGTTGTAATACTGTCATTGGTCACTGCAGAAGTGCAGGTCTGGCATGTTTTGTACCTCCTGTTACCTCAGCGTGCCTGTGATCATTGGCATAAAATAAAATAAAATGCCACATGTTGATGGTGTGTAAGGCTGTCATTTGATTTGTGGTGTGTGTGCATTAGACTGCCAAAGGTAATGACGCACAGGACAACTCTTTGAGCAATGTCGCCAGAGAGTCTAGCTGAGAGAAGTTGTTGGGCCACTTGCTCTTCATATTGGGCAATACATTTTTACCTGCAGAACATGTGGATCACATAAACTCCACTATATTCTGTACTAAATGATGGATCCTTGTTTTGTTTAGCTAAGGGCTGTTGTCTAGGCTGTTGTGCCTGCTGTGCTGTATACTGGGCCATTCAGAGTGGTTTTCTGTGTGCTAAGTAACACTTTGTCATGGACACTACTGCAATGCTTTGTCTGATGTAGCCTAACTACGGTTGTGCTTTTTATTGGGTCCTGAGAGGCTAACCATGCCATGCCGTGCAGTGTAGTGCATTTGATGCAGTGCATTTACCTGTACATTTACATGTACATTTATTAATTTAGCAGACGCATTTATTCAAAGCGTGTCAGTTATGTCATGCCCGTGCCTGCATCCTGTGGCGCATCCATAGAGTGATAATGGTGACCAGTTAGCTTGTTTATAGTAGATTCCATTGTTGCTAAGCCAGCTTCCAGGCTCAATCGTTGTTTGCTATGGTTGTTATAGTTACCATTCAATGAGCATTGATATGGAACGATGATTAAATGTTTTTATTAGATCTACTTCATAGGTGTCCCGTTTTTCAGAATTAGTAGCCACCCTACCAGCCAATCAGAAAAGAGTATTTCTTCTCTCTGGGTGATAAACGGGCCTCTGCCCTGTGCTACTCTGCTCTCTGTGAACCTCATGTATTGATATGATCCTTAACTGCTACGTGATCCGCTGTGGATCCTGTTACATTCTGAACTGTACGGCGGGTGAATGACACGGCATGCATTGCTAATCTGTATCAGGTGGGCAGTGGGCAGTGGTGTAGTTAGCTGTAGTGGATATACTGTGATGTAGAAGTTAGCTGTAGTGTGTATACTGTGATCAACCCCAAATGTTAATACATATCCTTGCCTATTTTAAGTGGGTATGCTGAGACGGTGATGCTTTTTAAGTGGGTATACTGTGCAGTCCTGCGTATCACATAGACTACACCACTGATTTTGGCCCTACACTAGAGGAACAATAGCATACACACAGAGCAGCCGTGGCCCACTGGTTAGCACTCTGGACTTGTAACCGGAGGGTTGCCGGTTCGAGCCCCGACCAGTGGGCCGTGGCTGAAGTGCCCTTGAGCAAGGCACCTAACCCCTCACTACTCCCCGAGCGCCGCCATTGTAGCAGGTAGCTCACTGCGCCGGGATTAGTGTGTGCTTCACCTCACTGTGTGTTCACTGTGTGCTGTTTGTGTTTCACTAATTCACCGATTGGGTTAAATGCAGAGACCAAATTTCCCTCACGGGATCAAAAAAGTATATATACTTATATATTATGTCCTGCTGCAATGAGACAAATCAGAGAGACTAGTCAGATGCTATTTGCCTTGCGCTAAAGTAATGAAAACACAACTAAAATTTGTTGATGCAATTCAGATGTTAAAGTATGTAATGGATATTGCCACTCCACTGACTCCAGGCTTCTCTGCAGACACTGTACTCTGGTACTGCGATGGGGAGGGGACCAAATAGAACACCTCCCTCTTTTTGGTAATGGACTTGGCTGCATGGTGTGTGACACTCTGCCCAACAGACAGTAGGGACAGTCCTTCTACAACTCGTGGTCATCCAGGCCACATGTTGCATGCTCCCTCAATCTGTCTTCTGTACACATAACCAAAGGCTGTTCAGTAGAAATTGGACTGTTGGACTGTTGTCAGAATATTGATGTGTGTGTGTCGGGCTGTTAAAGTGTGTGTCAGAATATTGATGTGTGTGTGTGAGTGTCATACTGTTGACTTATGTGTAAGAATGTTGATGTTTGTGTTTCGGGCTGTTAAAGTGTGTGTCAGAGTATTGATGTGTGTGTGTGTGTGTGTGTGTGTGTGTGTCAGAATATTGATGTGAGACTGATGAATGATGTCTTTGTTAGACTGTAAAGGTCTCCCACTGTTGATGTGTGTGTGTCCAATTATTGAAGTGTGTATTAGACTGTTGACATGTGTATCTGACTATTGTAACAGACTGTTGATGTCTGAAGGATCATAAAGCAGCATCACGGTTGGACAGGCCTTGCGTGAATGAAGACGCACCTGGTCTTGGGAAGCAGTGGTGGTGCCACTCGTGCCAGAGGTGTTGTTATGACAACTGCTTCTATTTTTCCCCTGACAGATCACCAGAAGCTGGAACGTGAAGCTCGAATTTGCCGTCTGCTGAAGCACCCCAATATTGGTATGTAGATGCCTGTAAGTGTGTGTGTGTGTGTGTGTGTGTGTGTGTGTGTGTGTGTGTGTGTGTCTGTGTTTAACATATGATGTGATATAATATATATCCCGAGCATACTACAAATGATGTGTGAACAAACTTGAATGTTTGAAGAAGCGATATATGTATTTCCTTCAGGTTTCTGCTATTCACAGAACATAATTCTCTTGTCTCAAGTCCCTGTTCTGGGTGTGAATGTGCCTTCTAGGGCGGGTTCAGAGATTCTCTAGACTTCCCGTCTCAACGTATGCAGTGTTGTATAGTTCTAGCTAATGGCAACAGGCTCCGTTAGAGTCAGAGGTATGCCACTGTATGCGATTCAAAGTGACCTA
>NC_063200.1:16404390-16411890 GCF_017589495.1 Alosa alosa
TCCATAAACCAGTTCACCACTCTTAACAGAGCACAAAGCTTCCCTGTAACACCATACCTCCTCAAAAATATCCAAGTCTTTCATTTCAGCATAGTATTTAAAATCTATCAAAATCCTCGACTTCACCAGCCTTTTAAACACACACACTGGATCATGATCAGATGCATCTTCAATTATACTTCTTCTACTAACCCATATTGCCATCTTTGCTTTCCCCAGTATGAAATTTAGTAACTGAGAGCAAGACTTGCGCTTTTGAGTGTACTTAACTCCCAAGATAAAAACATGCGGAGTAAAAACCAAACCAAAACATGTAAAAATACACTCCAACACTTGGAACAAGGAGACAAGCCTATGACACTCCATAAAACAGTGAAAAACTGTCTCTCTTTCAGAACAACTCGGACATTTGTCATCAACTGTAGAATTTATCACTGAAACAAAAGAATTAACTGGCACAATACCGTGTAAGACCTTCCACTGTAAATCCCCATATTTCTTAGTTAACGGTGGTTTATAAAAAGTTCTCCAATTTGGTTTAACATTCTCATCTAGCGAAAACTTGGCACGCCATGGTGTGTCAGTCCTTGCATTAAGTTTTAATTTGTTCAACACCTTAACACAGACTTTGTAAAAATCTTTACCATCAGTTTCATCCAGATACATTTTTTCAAAACAAGATACATTCAACAAAGGTCCATCACACCCATCAAACTGTGGCATGACATTCAATTTTGGAAACAGAAAACCATCATTCATTTCAGAACTGTCAGCACAGAAAAGTTGCAACATGTCACACTCCTTCTTTGTTAAGACTCCTTTCCATTTGTTTAACAACTGCGCCACAACTCGTGTTGATTTCATATGTAAAGCGGTAGCTACAGGTTCAACAACATCAAGTTCAGGGCCTGCTAGAGATACTAGGTTCCCCAAAGTTTTAAGTCCATGGCTTTCCAAAATGTGGTCCAATGGCAGAGCTGACTCCCTTGATAGATCCAGCTTAGCCCCCCTTGTCAATGGCTCTTTCAACAGTAAGGGTGCAGATATTGAAAATTCACATCTCTGTATTTTAAAGAAACATAGCACTTTAAAAAGTCCACAATAGAATGATGGTAGATTCTTGAAAGGTAGTCTCTTGGGGTCCATTAAGAAAAGGGAGATATCCAACTGTAAACCTCCCAATCTTTGCAATATACTATAGGCCAAAGGTCTCCACAATAAGTCTGTTGGGCCTACAAGCAGTCTTTGAAGAAACTGAAGGCGGAAAGCAGCAACTCGACTGATCAGATGAACAAGTCCTTGGCCTCCCTCATCTTTAGGTAAAAACAACACACTTTGGGGAATCCAATGCAGCTTATCCCAAAAGAAATTCACCATTTCAGTTTGAATATCAGACAATAACTTCTGGGGAGGATTCAACACCATTAAACGATGCCAAAGTGAGGATGCCACCAAATTATTACATATTAAAACACGCCCCCTATAGGACATGTGAGGTAATAACCAAGACCATCTTTTGAGACGTCCTTTCACTTTTTCTAGGACCCCTTCCCAATTTTTCTGTTCTGTTTGACTGTCACCCAAAAAAACACCCAAGTACCTAAATCCATTCCTGCCTGATTTTAGTCCTTGGGGTAGCTTTAGTGTCCTGCCTTCCCATTTTCCACCCAACAGTGCTTCGCTTTTGTCCCAATTAACCTTTGCTGATGACAACTTCCCAAAATTTGAAACTGTATTGGCTAAAACATTTACATCTTCTTGATTCTTTACAAAGACCACCAGATCATCAGCATAAGCAGATAACAGATATTTTGAACCACAAAGAGAAAAACCAGAAATGACCATCCTCAATTTATGCAGTAGGGGCTCAATTGCAAGAGAATACAACATACCAGAGAGTGAACAACCTTGTCTTATCCCCCTGAGCTTTAAAAGGAGAACATAAACCACCGTTAAATTTAAGGATACTTTCAGCACCACAATACAAAACCTTAATCTTGTCAACAAAGCCTGGGCTGAAACCAAAAGCTGTTAAAGTTTTCCATAAGTATTTGTGCTCAACCCGATCAAATGCTTTCTCTTGATCAAGAGAAATCAGTCCTGTATCCATGCCAAATAATCCTGAGACGTCCAAAATATCTCGAATTAAAGCAATGTTATCAAAGATTGATCTGCCAGGAATACAGTACGTTTGATCTCTATGGACCACTTGCTCCATTACGTTTCTTAATCTAATAGCCAGTGCTTTAGAAAAGATCTTCAAATCAGTACACAAAAGTGCCACAGGTCTCCAATTTTTTATCTCGTGGAGATCACCTTTTTTGGGTAGTAGAGTAAGGACTGCCCTCCTACAACTCAATGGTAACTCAGCTTTAGTCAGGCTGTCATTTAAAACATCTAGCAGATCATCTCCAATCACTGCCCAGAATGTCCTAAAAAACTCTACTGGAAGCCCATCAATGCCAGGTGATTTCCCACTCTCCATGGTCTTAAGAGAAGCACTGAGCTCCTCTAAAGACAGTGGTCGTTCTAATTCTTTTGCACTGCTGTTCGAAATTTTAGGAAGCCCATCAAAGAACTCCTCTTCAATTTCTGGCTGCTCACTGTATTCAGAGGAAAACAAGTCAGCATAAAAACTGACTGCTCGTCTCCGAATCTCAGCAGGCTCTTTTAGCAAATTCCCAGATTGTGAACGCAGAGCATGTATGCAACGTCGCTGACCATTCTTTCGCTCCTGACTAAAAAAGAAACGGGATGGAGGCGCCCATCTCAGTCAAACTCTGAAATCTTGATCTCACTAGGGCACCCTGTGCCTTCAAGCCTAACAAGTCAGCCAATGCACCTTTTTTAACTTTGAGTGCCTCATTATGGTTTTGATCTCCTGTGGTTTCCATCAAATTTTGGAGTTCTACTATCTCTATCTCAAGATTTGTCATAGATCGGGTTATGTCTTTTGTGACACTGAAAGTATATTGCTGACAAAACTGTTTTATCTGCACCTTCCCATAATCCCACCATTGCTGAAGAGATGGAAAAAAAGTCTTACAGTTTCTAAAATCATTCCAAAAAAACAAAAAAGTTGTTCTAAAATTAGCATCACTCAACAGAGTGGTGTTAAGGTGCCAATAAGCACTCCTGGGCTTAATTAGCCTCATGCCTACACCACACTGTACCAGACAATGGTCGGAAAAAGAAACAGGACTGATCTTACAATTCCTAAAAATGTTAAGCTGATGCTTAAAACAATAAAATCTATCAAGACGGGCTAAAGAAATCAAATTGTCTCTTGCATGTGCCCATGTATATTGCCTTAAATTATTAAAATTTCTCCAAGTATCAGCAAGTTCATGTTTTTTTATTAATTCCACAAGTCTCTTTCGTGATGCAAGATGTGGTTCTGGATGATTTCTATCTGTACTTAGTTCTGTACAATTGAAATCACCTGCCATAACTAAATAATCATCTTTACTACAATCACTTAATACTTCACATAATTTATTTAAGAAAAGCATTCTTTCCATCCCAGATGAGGGAGCATACACACATAAAAAAACAAAAGCACAATGTTCAAAAATAGCTCTTACTTTCAAAAAGTCTTCCATCTATAATGTTGTCAACTGAGAAATCTAGTGGAATCCAACTTGTAGAGATGAGTAAAGCCACACCCCACTTAAAGCAGATTTATGACTAAAAAAAAGATTTTTCCATTCCACTCTCTACACCAATCAACAACATTTCTATCATCGGTATGGGTTTCCTGCACAAACATTACATCTATGTGTTTTTTGCTTTATAAGCTCAAACAGTTGAGCTCTCTTGTTTACATCTCTAGCACCATTTATATTTAAGGTTGCTATGTTAAAAACACTCATTTGTAATAGAAAGCACAACACAAACTCAACAAGAACAAAGCACCATATGATAAAGAAAATCAAATTAATTAGCTTTTATTACTCTCATCATTAATCCCTTGTTTAAGTTTTGTCAGAAACTTTTTTAGACGAGCAATCTCTTGATCAGTAAACCCCTCATTTCCTGGATTATTCCTAAAATGTTGCACTGAGTCAACAAAGCCCATGGTATCTGGAAAATAATTCTCCACTCGTACTCGTTTAGTATTTTTGGTGCGTTTTAGAAAATCTTTAATGGCATCTAAGGTATAGAAAGCCCTAAATACATGCTGTTGTGACGTTGAGCAAGAGTCAGTAGAATCGTACTCAGATTCAATTAAGTCAGCTTGGGCAGAGACTGCAACTTTCTTAGCTGCTCTAGTGCGACTAAGAGTATCTATTTTTCTTTTCACCATAGGGAATTTAAACTTCACATTTGTGTCCATTCCTTCCTCATCGTCCAATCCCTCCAATACGGCCTCTGCTACCTCAACAGCAGTCGCTTCATTTACCGTGGGAATTTCTAGCAACTTATTCCCACACGCTTCTTCACTTTCCAAAACTTGCGTGTTTACACTCTGATTAGTAGAAATCTCATCAGACACTGTGCTACACCCCATACCCAAAACTTCCTTACCTTTTGTGTCGTTTTGTTCTGGTTCTTTTTGTTCATTTTGTTTGCCAGACGGCCCTGCCGCTGAAACCTCATTCTCCCGACTTCTCTTAGGCCTACTCCTCCAGGCTCCGTTTCTGACTGTTCATTTGTACTTGCGGCCGGGGTGCCTACTGTGGGCCTGCTTTCCTTTTTCTCAGGGCAAGCACGAATAAGATGCCCTTCCTTTCCACAATGAAAACATTTCATAGTCTCAGTAGTGGCGAAGATCGTGTAATCAAACTGATCAATTTTAAATTTGAAAGCGACATTGAGATCGCTTGTATAATCTTTAAGGATCATATACACATGTCTCCTGAAAGACACGACATGTTTCAGTAAAGGGGATTTACATCCAAGCGGGATCTTTTTAACTGAGGATACTATTTGCCCATATCGTGCCAATTCACGGCAGATTATCTCATCACTAATGAACGGCGGTACATTGGACAAAATTACACGTCTTGAAGGAGTAACGAGTGGTAGAACATTGACCAGATTTCCATCTATGTTAATACCTGTGCTGATAATTTCACTGACTTTAGTAAAACTATCAAGAAAAATAACCACTGAACCATTCATTCTAGAAGCTGAAACAATACTATCATGTCCTACAATAGCGCCAACAGCTAGACCACATTCCTCAACAGAGATATCCAAGTTTACAGGGATTTTAATGGCATGGCGCCGACTTAAATTATCAAACGCCATTCTCTCCATGTTTGCCACGCTAACCAGCGCCCAAACCGCTGGTTGCGGACCTAATAATTACTATAAATACAACACTTATCAAACTAAGGACAAAACAAAACAACTAAACATAAATTATAAAGAAAATAGAAGAATAAACAGATAGAAAGAGAATCACTCAGCCGGACAAAGGTCCGCACGCACACTCACTCACACTCAGAAACGCTCGTCCAATCAGAGAGAGAGAGAGAGAGAGAGAGAGAGAGAGAGAGAGAGAGAGAGAGAGAGAGAGAGAGAGAGAGAGAGAGAGAGAGAGAGAGAGAGAGAGAGAGAGAGAGAGAGAGAGAAAGAGAGAGAGAGAGAGAGAGAGAGAGAGAGAGAGAGAGAGAGAGAGAGAGAGAGATAAAGAGAGAGAGAGAGAGAAAGAGAGAGAGAGAGAAAGGGAGAGAGAGAGAGTCCAAAAAAGATCCGGATACCGAAGTCAACCCATATTTAGATTAGGACCCACGAAGCCTTAACATGCACCAGATTACACCTACCTAGGGCCTTAGAATAAATAATAAAGGATCACTCAACATGGCAGTGAATGAATTAAGAGACAAGGCACGCAGGGCTCTTTCATGCCATAAGAAGACAAATTCCCCTTCAAATCCCAATCCAAATCTGGCTAAAACTGTTCTCATCCAGTAATAGAACCAATTGCCCTTTATGGCAGTGAAGTGTGGGCCCACTTGGAAAATCAGGACCTAGATAAATGGGAAAACACCCAGTTGAGATCCCTGCATACTGGAATACTGTAAAAGCCATTCTAAAGTCCACCGCACACAACTAATAAGCATGTAGGGCAGAACTAGGGCCAATACCCTCTGCTGATAAAAATTCAGAAAAGGGCAAACAAGTTCATAAAACGTCAAAATAAAAAAGTCATAAAAAGTCTGAGGACTCCAAACTCATTCCACTATAAAGCCCTGAAACACCAAAGAGTTGAGCAAAGATAACTCCTACCAACCTGGTCTTCAGTCACCCTCCTCCAGAGACATCCACACTTTTCAAAGGCCAAATACCAGGCCACATCCACAAAATGTTTGGATTAACCAAACCCCCAAAACCTAAAAATACATTTATGACTTAATATTGGCAATCTAAAAACACAATCCCAAAGCAAAATGCAATGCTATCTGACCCTAAACAGGAAATATACACTTGCACATTACCTAACAAAAATAAAAAGAGACAAATTTGAGATGCACACTAATGAAATACAGACTCAGTGAACACCGTTTAGCCATAGAAACAGGAAGACACAAAAACATTATAGCAAAAAAAGGCTTTAGTCGCCTATGCCAGCAGTGCAGAGATGATGTTGTTGAAACTGAATTACACTTTTTAACTGAATGCCCAAAATTTGAATCAATTAGCAATAAATACTTCCCAAAAAATGAAAGAAAAAATCCCTAATTTCTATGTTCTACCAAACCAGATATAAAATACTATACCTATTGGGAGAAGACACAGACAGCTGTATTACTGCTGCCCAATATGTCCCTTGCCTGTCACCAGCTGAGAGACACTGAGTGATTTTTGTATGCATGTACATGTGACACACACAGACACACACACACACACACACGACCCTCTCTCACAGCCACAGCCACATACACCTCTCTCACAGCCACAGCCACATACACTAACTCCAACACAGTCCCCCTCATGTTGTATATACTGTACCATACTTTTTTTCTACTCAGTCCACTTTTAGATTTGTGCCCTGATGTATTGTATGTCTGTAAGTTTGTTGCCTATGTTGGAGTCCTCAGAACTTGAACTCAATATGTTGTATCCAGACACAGACAAAAAAAAAAAAAAAAATATGTTCTTTACACTTTGTCCATGTACTCTATCCCTTGTACCTGTATAATTGCTTAGATCCTGATACTGTACTTTTTATGTAACCAATTGTTTGGCAACACAAGTGTCATATTTGTCATGCCAATAAAGCCAACCATTTGATTTGAATTTGAATTTGAGAGAGAGAGGATGAGAAAGAGAGAGAGAGAGAGAGAGAGAGAGAGAGAGAGAGGATGATAGAGAGAGAGAGAGATGGAGAGAGGGATTACAGAGAGGAAGAGGAGAACAGAGTGTAAAGGTTAGAAGAATCAAAAGAGACGAAATGAAATGAAAAATCTACAGAAAGAAGAGAGAACAGAGAGCAAGGGAGCAGAGTGATAGAGTGATAGAGAGAGAAGAGAGAAAAAAGACAAGAAAGGG
>NC_063200.1:16414390-16436890 GCF_017589495.1 Alosa alosa
TCAGGACACAGACAGCTAGCAGTTGATTAGGTGATGTTTGCAGTAAGTGACATAAAATGTTTTAGCCTAAAAAACGCATGGCATCGCTTAGAGCACCTAAGACAAATAATGGCAGAATCACATGGCCACATGGAGATGGATTTCCAAAACACACAGAAAGGTACATACTCTGCACTTGGCAGGTCTTGGTACATTTCTATAGCTGATTTTCGCTGGGATCTCTCACCCACCCTGCCTACGGAGCACGCATACATACACACACATAAATGCACACACACACACACACACACACACACATTGACAGACATTTCCGTAGCGGTTAGCTGAAATTTGCCAGGTGTCTCTCACTGCCGGGTGCGGAGTGCTCTCTGTACCCTCTAGCAGAGCTACTGAGATACAGCCCTCTTCAGGCCATCGTGGAACACACACACACACACACACACACACACACACACACACACACACACACACACAGACACACACAGTGTCCCTCGTGCCCCGCGTGGTTGGTCTTATGAGGGAGTCATCTCTAGCCTACAGTGGCTCTGATGTGTGTGCGGATGAACAGCCCCAATTAATCTCATAAATTAATGTGTATGCCAGTAAAGGCCACGACAGGCGCGCGCATGTACACACACACACACACATACTGAAAATGTATCTCTCAGTTCACTTCAGTGCTGGAGAATTAAATTTCTGCAGCTCTTTGTGGTGGGTTGGGGGTAGAGACTGTGGGTGAGTTAGAGTGTGTGAGACTGAGTAAATAGTGTTTATGTGAGTGTGTGTGTGTGTGCCTTTTCTTTCCTCTTAGCTCTTCCCACACTGGGAACAAAATACATCAGTAAATTGTGTGTGTGTGTGTCTGTGTGTGTGTGTATCTGCCCAGCCTACACAGTAGACTTGGCTGTCCTGCCTCTCGCATCAACACACATAGACGCCCCCTCTCTCTACTTTTTTCCTCCTTCAGACACACACACACACACACACACACACCTGTCAGATGAGGCACAGACCACTGCAGTTTTGCCCTGCAGGGTGCTTGTATCACACACACACACACACACACACACACCGCACACGCACATACACAGCCCTGCCTACATCCAGTTTTCATCCTCCTATCCCTGTCTCTTTCCTTCCCTGTTTTTCTCTGTCTGTTCATCTTTCTATCAGACGTTGTGTTATGTGCCTACATCTGTCAGAACAGCCTTGCAAACACACACATCCCTTCTTACATTTGGTTTGCATCCTTCAGTCCTCCTCTCTCTTTCCTTTTGTTTTCTCTCTGTCTTTCCATCATTCTATCTGACATTGGTTTCATGCTCCTACTTTTGTCAGAGCAGCATTGCACATGCACACACACACACACACACACACACACACACACACACACACACACACACACACACTCACACCTGCCTACATTCAGTTTTGCTTCTCTTATCTTTTTGTCCTTTACTGTGTCTGTTTATATTTATCTCTGTTCTCCATATCTGTTATTCCCTCTGTAGTGATCTACTTGCTTGTGATGTCATTTCCTCCTCCACCCTCTCCCTGGCTTCCTGCTCTTCCACTCCTCTTCTGCTCTCCTTTTGTCTCCTTGTTTTCTTCTCCCTCCTCCTCTTCTCTCTCTCTCCCTCTCTCTCTTCTTCCTTCTCTCTTTATCTCTCCCTTCTTCTCTAGCCCGAAGGCCACTTTAGTCACCTCACCCTTCCTCACCTCTGTGTCTGGTCCCCTCTAGCTCTTTCTTTTCCTCACCTCTCTGTCCGGTCATCTCTGCCTATTCCTTTTCCTCACCTCTCTGTCTGGTCCCCTCTTCCTCACCTCTCTGTCTGGTCCCCTCTTCCTCACCTCTCTGTCCGGTCATCTCTGCCTATTCCTTTTCCCTTCACCTCTCTGTCCGGTCATCTCTGCCTATTTCTTTTCCTCACCTCTCTGTCCAGTCATCTCTGCCTATTCCTCTTCCTCACCTCTCTGTCTGGTCCCCTCTTCCTCACCTTTCTGTCTGGTCCCCTCTTCCTCACCTCTGTGTCTGGTCCCCTCTACCTCACCTCTGTGTCTGGTCCCCTCTACCTCACCTCTCTGTCTGGTCCCCTCTTCCTCACCTCTCTGTCCTCTTCCTCACCTCTCTGTCTGGTCCCCTCTTCCTCACCTCTCTGTCCTCTTCCTCACCTCTCTGTCTGGTCCCCTCTTCCTCACCTCTCTGTCTGGTCCCCTCTGCCTATTCCTCTTCCTCACCTCTCCCTCCTCTTCCTCACCTCTCTGTCCTCTTCCTCACCTCTCTGTCTGGTCCCCTCTTCCTCACCTCTCTGTCCTCTTCCTCACCTCTCTGTCCGGTCCCCTCTTCCTCACCTCCCCCTCCTCTTCCTCACCTCTCTGTCCTCTTCCTCACCTCTCTGTCCGGTCCCCTCTTCCTCACCTCTCCCTCCTCTCCCTCACCTCTCTGTCTGGTCATCTCTTCCTCCCTCCTTTTCCTCGTTCCCTCTCCCAAGGAGTTCTTGTTTCAGTGTGTGTTTCTCTGTCTGTCCGTTTGTAAGTACGATCATGTACAAACTATGTCATGACAAAAGCCTTGGTGGACAGGTGAAGTATGGACCAAGCAAGAACCCGATTATGTTCTGTATCTGCTCCGACTCACGGAGCGCCTACATGAAGGTAGTTTCACTTTTACTGATGTTGTGAGTCACGGCATTTGGCCTGGATGGAGGTCTACATATTATGCTCCTCTACATGTATGCCCCTCTAGTTCCCTAGTTTCTTCTCCATTCTGATCATTCCTTGTGTACTTCCCTCTTCTCTTCTCTTCTCTTCTCTTCTCTTCTCTTCTCTTCTCTTCTCTTTTCTTCTCTTCTCCTCTTCTCTTCTCTTCTCTTTTCTTCTCTTCCAATCTGCTCCTTTTCCCTTCTTCACTGTGCCACGTTTCCCTCTCTACGCATCCATCTCTCATCTCTGTATTTTCTCTCTCTGTCTGTCTCTCTCTCTCTCCTTCCTTCTCTCTCTGTTCTGTGTATTTTTGGGCTCTGTTTCTCCAGTCACTGCATCCATCAGATACTGGAGAGTGTCAGTCACATTCACCAACATGACATAGTGCACAGGGACCTCAAGGTCAGTATGGGAGCTCCGCTGGCCCTCATCCCGTCCAACACACAGCATGCACACGTACGCAAACACACACACACACACACACTTTCGCGCTCTCTTTGCCTGGGGCACCTTGCTGTCTGTCTGTCTGCCTGTCTGTCTCTTCGTCTGCGTGTCTCTTTTTGTGTCTCTTTGTCTGTCTGTCTGTGTGTCTCTGTCCCTCTTTCTCTCTCTCTCTCCCTCTCCCTCTCTCTCTCTCTGTCAGTCTTTGTCATTCTGTCTCTCTGTCAGTATCTGTCTTCTCTGTCTGTCTGTCTCTCAGTGTCTGATATCTGCCCTGGGCTCTGCCGACCTTTCCAGGTTTCTGTGGGTCTGGTTCTTTCTCTCTGGTCTCCCATCATGCATTGTGCTCCGGTCACTAAAGCCTCTTGTCTGCTAACCTCCTCCCTCAACTCCTCACCGTCTTCACTGACATGATTGACTGAATGCCTTTGTCTTTGTTTTGCTCTTTTGCACCAGGGCTGGACCTGCACCGTGCCTGATAACACTGTGTGTCGTTGTGCATCGTGTGTGGATATTTATACGGTGGATGTATTGAAATGTGTACAGAAGTGTTCCAGAGTCGTGCCAGCCTGGTGTTTGAGGGAGATGTAGTTGTATTATCTCAGGCTGATGAATGCTGATACTACTGTAGGCAGGGGGGTTTGCAGGGGGTTAGAATAGAATAATATAGTGGGGGTGAGCTGTTTTAGGGGTTGTCCAGCTGAGGGTGAGGTGTAAGCCTGGCCAGAGTATGTGTGTATGTGTGTGTGTGTGTGTGTGTGTGTGTGTGTGTGTGTGTGTGTGTGTGTGTGTGTGTGTGTGTGTGTGTGTGTAGGAGTGGATGTTCTCAGGTTGTTGCTGCTTTGAGACAAAGGGAGAAGCTCTTTCACTCTAATTGGTTTCTCCTATGAGTTCATCTCTCTCTCTATCACTCCTCTTCTCTCTCTTCCTCTCATCCAGTTCCTCTTCCTCTCCTCTACTCCCTCTCTCTCTCTCCTTTTCTTTTGTTTTCTTTTCTCTCTCTCCCTTTCTCATCCTCTCCTCTGCCTCCCCCTCTCCGTTCCCTCTCTCTCTCCCTCTGCTTCTCCCACCTCTCTTTCACTCTCTCATCGAACATCTGCCACTCCTCTCTCACACACTCAGAATCCCCTCCACATCCTTCATTCTCTCTCTCTCTCTCTCTCTCTCTCTCTCTCTTTCTCGTTGTTACCTCTCCTCTGAGATGTGTAGTGTGTGCAACAACAGTCAGTCTGTCCCCATTTGTATGTTAGCCAGAGGGGACTGTTCCTACATCATGATTGGGAGATGCCTTTAAACAAGCTCTCACTAATACACACCAGCACATATATACACACACATACACACACCTTACACATACTGTACTTGTACAGACAAGTTACACACACAATTTCCCCCTGAAACCTGGTTTTGACAAATTAGAGAATGTGTTCTTTGCAACAAAAAGTGGGGCACTCACAGACATATTTATACACACACACACACACACACACACACACACACACACACACACACACACACACACACACACACACACACACACACATGCACACAGACACATGCACACAGACAACACTCTTGCGCAAAATCAGCAGCAGACGCCCACACACACTGACTCATGCTGGCCGTGATGCTCTCCTGGTACCTGGTACATTTCCATACGCAGCAACGTCACCTCAGCACCTCAAGCACACACACAGACACACAGACACACACACACACACACACACACACACACACACACACACACACACACACACACACACACACACACACATATGGCACTTACTCTCTCTCCTACACCCACTGACATACCCACACATAAGTGCACATGCATACAGTCACTGTTATACATACAGCTCAATACCACAATACTGCTCAACCTTTCTTGTTGAATGGATACACACCTCTGACACACACACACACTGATTGATCCTTGCATCTAACATCAACAATGCACATGGTGCACACACACACCTCTTCCTTCAGTCCATATTTAGTGATCCCAAAATAGTCTCATCCCTTCAGTGTCCCTCTCTCTTTGCAATATCTGTATCTACCTCTTTTTTTCTTCTTGTCTAAATCTGTTTTGCCTTCCTCTCACCCCTCTCTATTCTCTCTCTTTCTCCCCCTCTCCTCTATCTCTCTTTTCTCTCTCTCCCTCTCTCTTCTCTCACCCTCTCTCCTCTATATCTTTCTTTTCTCTCTCCCTCCCTCCTATCTCTCCTTCTTTCCTTTCTCTCCCTCTCTCTCCATTCCCCTTTTATCTATCCCTCTCTCTCCCTCTCTCCTATCTCTTCCTCTTTCCTCTCTCTCCTCTTTCTCTCTCTCTCCCATCTCTCTCCCTCTCCTATCTCTGTTTCTCTCTCTCTATCCCTCTCTCTCCTCTCTATCTCCCCCTCTCTCTCCCTCTCTCTCCTTTCTATCTCCCCTCTCTCTCTCCCTCTCTCTCCTCTCTGTCTCCCCCCCTCTCTCTCCCTCTCTCTCCCCTCTCTCTCTCCCTCTCTCCTCACTCTCTCTCCTCTCTTGCCCTCTCTCGTTGGGTGAAGTTCCTTGGTGTAGTTGTATGAAGAGCAGCTCTTCAGCAGTAGTTAGGCTATTAGGCTTTGTGAGGAGAGGCTCAGTGCCTGCCAGCTTTGGCAAGCCATCTAGCGCTCGGGGCAGCATGCGGGCACTCACTGGTATTGCATGTGGGCATGACCATGGCAGGGACGGAGCTTGTGACTTGCATGTGTCTGGGCAGAGTTTCAGTAACCGGCTAGGGCTCGTTATGGCTGCGTCGGTCCAGCAGGGGGAGTTAGTCATGCTGATCACCTTTACAGACCTCCAGGTGTGTCGTCCAGTGGCTCTCTGGGTATCTGTCTATCTCATAATCTTTACAGGCATTCAAAGTGTCTCCTGAGTGAAGAAATTTACTAGAAATGCGCCAGAGGGGTGTTGAATCAGTCGCGGATGCCAGAGGCATTGCAGTGTGAAATGTTGAAGTGATTTGTTGCACTGAGGCAGGAGTGAGTCAGGTGAAGCCGTGTCTGGCGCAATTACCTTGATTACCTTCATCAGTCAAAGTCACAGAATTGGCTTCAGTCAAGAAGTCAAGAATGTCTCATACACAGTAGTCAACAGGTGTGAGTAGTGTGTGTGTGTGTGTGTGTATGTTTTGTAGTGTAAGGAGAGTGTGTTGAAATGATATGCTTCAAATATAGCTGCCCCCCTCTCTCCCTAATTCCCTAACACTACCCTCACACCCTCCCCCCACTACTTCCCAACCCTCACTCCTCACCCCAGAGGGCTGTTGCCTCTGTACCGGTTAAGGCCTGCATCAGGGCCAGATCCTCTGGGAGCTGCCTGTGCCTCTGCCTGTGCACGAGAATGTAGCGCTGCTCTGACTAACCTGCCCCCTGGTGTTTGCATGCAGTCATTGCATCCAGCAGATCCTGGAAGCGGTGCTTCACTGCCACCAAATGGGCGTGGTGCACCGAGACCTGAAGGTGAGTGCCAGCAGGCGTCTGGTCCAGTGGCTCTGTGGGTGTGTGTCTGTCTGTCTGTGTGTGTGTGTGTGTGTGTGTCTCTGTGCATGCTTCGTCTTGGTGTTGGTTGGGATTTGTGCCTCACTGTATGTGCAGCTTCTTAAGTGGGTTGGGATATGTATTTCTGTGTCAGAGGCTTAACAAGAACCAGCTCAGCACACTGACAGTCAGGCTCAGGGGTCTCAGGACACTGACAGTCAGTAGAGCTCAGAGCTCAGGGGTCTCAGGACACTGACAGTCAGTAGAGCTCAGGGGTCTTAGGATACTGACAGTCATTAGAGTTACGGGGTCTCAGGACACTGACAGCTAGAGTTCAGGGGTCTCAGCTCACTGACAGTCAGTAGAGCTCAGAGCTCAGGGGTCTTAGGATACTGACAGTTAGTAGAGTTCAGGGGTCTCAGGATACTGACAGTAGAGCTCAGAGATCTCAGAACACTGACCGTCATTAGAGTTCAGAGTTCTCAGGATACTGACAACTACAGTTCAGGGGTCTCCTGAGGTCTGTGGATGTGTCTGTTGGCATGTACTTGTTGCAATCTTGTGCATGTGTTTGTGTAATTTTTCAGCATGAAGCAATTAAAGACTTGTGCATATTGATATTAATCACTGAATGAAATTAAATGAAATATTCTTGTTTATATCTGCATTTGGAGCAAGTTTAAAGTAGATTGATGTATTCAGATGTCAGTAAATTGTGTTTTTTGTGGTAAGCGGGGTGCACTTTGAAGAAAAGGTGAGTATCTGTGGTTCTCAGTGTATGTGGTCCTGATTAAATGCCAAGTTGCTACTGAAATATATCCACATATTTTGCGTGTGTGTGTTGGCTAAGATCCACACCCTGACTGGAACTGTAGGTGTTATTTCGATGTGGGGAAATTATGATTTTAATCTGATTCCTCAATGTGACATTGAAGAGGTATTGTCAGAGAAGGAATCTGATCTTTGTGAATTTTCCCAGCGGAATGTCATGAGTGGATCCACATTAATGATGCGTTCTCCTTTTCCAGGCCTTTCTTCTGGGAATGACTGAATTCTCAGAAGCTAGGGAAAGAGAGAGGGAGAAAGAGAAGTAGGGAAAGAGAGAGGGTGAGAGAGAGAGATAGAGGGAGGAAGGGGGGTGGGAGAGGAGAGTGAAGGAGGGAGGAGAGAAGACAAGGGAGAGAGCATGATGCAGAAAGAGAGAGTGAGAGTAGAGACAAAGAAACAGAGAAAGAAAGAAAAGAGAGGGAGGGAGGGAGGGGTAGAAGGCTGAGATTGGTTCCATCTCAAACTCTGGCTCCTCTCTGTCCTAACCCACTTTCTCACCCAGCACAGCTTCCACTCCAGTGGAGCAAGGAAGGAAGCAAGCTAACCTACTTACTATGGGTGGGGGAGAGAGGGAGAGAGAGATGGAGAGAGGGAGAGAGGGATAGATAGAAAGGGAGAGGAATGGAGAGGCGAAAATACTGCTGCTCTCAGCTCTGCTCACAACGGCTGTTTGTGTGTGTCTGTGTGAGTGTGTGTGTGTGTGTGTGTGTGTGTGTGTGTGTGTGTGTGTGTGTGTCTGTGTCTGTGTGTGTGTGTATGTGTGAGTGTGTGTGTGTGTGTGTTTGTGTATATGGAAGTGTTTCTTCATGGGATCTGAAGTGTTGAGAAGAGCGCTTGTGTTATATATCCTTCCTATAGCAGTTGCAAATGTGTGTGTGCCTGTGTGTTGTCGATGACCTGCATTACGTGAAGTGTGTGTGTGTTAAAAGAGCTGTTGTGACCAAAAAATATAGGCCTACTTAAAAAAAGAACAGTTATGAGCAAAAGCAGGTGTTTCCTCTCAGTCTTGACAGAGATTAATGAGCAATGGATAATCTGGGGCAGTCCACCATTAGGCCTTTTTGATAGCATCTCTAGAGCTCTTAGACCTTTCTGATAGCACATCTCTAGAGCTCTTAGACCATTCTTACAGCACATCTCTAGAGCGCTGAGATCATTCTTGTAGCACATTTCTAGAGCTTTCTGATAGCAGCTTTAGAGCTTTTAGAGCTTTCCTATAGTAAATCTTAATTTATTAGTTTATTTGACAGGGACACGTGTATTACAACCCCTGTACCAAAGTTAGCTATGCAGCTAATTTGCGTCTGAGGTCCAGAACAGGGTTCTAGAGCTTTTAGGCCTTTCTCATGGTACATCTCTAGAGCTTTTAGGCTTTTGGAGAAGCATCCCAGCTAAGTTTCAAGACCTTCATGATCTCCGCCCTATTTATTTACAATACCCTTGTCATAGAATAAATGTTTTTTTTTTCATATCATTAATGTAAAACCTTTCTTCTAGCAAACCTCTCCTAATATAAAACCTTGTCTATAAAAGGCCCCTATTTTATAACAGCACGCCTGCAACCTCTGCCCTTTAATCTGATAGCTTAGCTGTCTGACTACAGATTTGTCAGAACACAGCTGCTCTGGTGTAGAAGAAGACCAGTTCCCTTACATTAACCTGCCAACAACTGGGTGTCAGGCATCCCCCTGTATCAGGCTACTGCAGCTGGTACACTCAGGTAGTGACGCAATTCTCGTCACACGCTCACCAGTGCCGCGTGCACGGGACGCAAATGTAGGTCCATATCATAGGCCTTAGACTCACTGTGGCTGGCAGGGAGTTCAGGATGATTAATGGAGTTCAGCATGACTGATTTCTGTGATTTCTGTAATGTGAATACACCCCTGTGCCCCCTCTACTTCCCATCTCTCTCTTTCTCTTCTCTCTCCCTCTCTCTTCTCTCTCTCTCTCCCTCTCCCTCTCCCGCTCTCTCTCCTCTTCTCTCTCTTTCTATCTCTTCTCCTCTCTCTCTCTTCTCTCTGTCTCTTCTCTCTCTCTCTCTCTCTGTCTCTTCTCTCTCTCTCTCTCTCACTCTCTCTCTCTCTCTGTCTGTAGCCTGAGAACCTGCTCTTGGCCAGTAAGTGTAAGAATGCTGCGGTGAAGCTGGCTGACTTCGGTTTGGCCATCGAGGTGCAGGGAGACCAGCAGGCCTGGTTTGGTAAGAACACACACACTGACACACACACACACACACACTTGCTAACCCTAAGTGTCAGGAGTGCATCTCTCTGCTGGGCCGTGTCTTATACCTGCTGTGAACGTTCTAATTTAAAGGAGAAATCTGGGAATTTTTCACATAGATCTCTGTTTCTCGAGGTTACCGAGTACTGTTGGTACAAAAAAACCTGAAAACAATCGGTTTTTATCTAGCTCGAGTTGCTGCAGCCAGGCAGCTACAGTGCTACAATCTGGGGGGGGCATGAACATGGGGGCTCATGAACATGCCCCCAGAGTGTAGCACGGTAGCTGCCTGGAAGCTCTAACTGTTGGCTGCAGCAACTCGAGCTAGGCAAAACCGATTGTTTTCAGGTTTTTTCGTACCGACAGTACTCGGCGACCTCGAGATCATCCGGATTTCTCCTTTATGCCCCGGCTTCAGGCATCACCTGACGGAGTGAGTGCTCAGGTGTGCTCAGGTGTGTCCAGTTGTACCCGGATGTGCCCAGTGGTCAGAGCTCAGCCAGATGGAGTTCAGATGGAGTTTCAGAGCTCTGGGAGAAATATGTGTGTCTGATTTTGCTCATGTGTGGTTGGCTGTGTGAGTGTACTTTTTGTGTGTTTTTGCACATATTGATATATATTTTTGTGTGTGTGTGTGTGTGTGTGTTTGTGTGTGTGTAACCTTGTGTGTATTTGTGCTTGTACGTGTGTCTGTCGCTTTGTATGTGCTTGTGTGTATGTGCTTGTGTGTGTGTGTGTGTGTGTGTGTGTGTGTGTGTGTGTGTGTGTGTGTGTGTGTGTGTGTGTGTGTGTGTGTGTGTGTGTGTGTGTGCATATTTTATATGTGTGCTTATGTGTGTGTGTCTCTCTGTTTTGTTTGAATGTGTGTGTGTGTGTGTGTGTGTGTGTGTGTGTGTGTCTGTGTGTTCCCCAGGGTTTGCGGGGACACCAGGATATCTGTCTCCTGAGGTGTTGAGGAAGGAGGCATACGGGAAACCTGTGGACATCTGGGCCTGTGGTGAGTTCCCGACCACACACACACACACACACACACACACACACACACACACACACACACACACTGCTTATGTACACACACACACACACACACTGTGTGTGTGTAGATAGATAGATAGATAGATAGATAAATACTTTATTGATCGTATCTATCTATCTATCTATCTATCTATCTATCTATCTATCTATCTATCTATCTACACACACACACACACTGCCCTTTGCTAATGACAGAAATGCTTGCACACACACTTAAACCCACACAGGCTCACACAGACGCACACACATACACATACACACACACTTGCTCTCAGACATACAAACACACACACAGGCATACACTCACACACTCTCATTACACTCTCACTGACACACAGGCACACACACACACACACACACACACACACACACACACACACACACACACACACACACATACACACACATACAGACAATCTTCAGTGAGGAGAGCACTTCTGCTGTGCGTACAGTGGAGAGCCCTTATTTGAGAACATCTCTGCTTGCCTGGCAGCCTGGCCGATGACTCAGCTGTCCTAGATATCCCTCCCTCGGGATGCCCAAATATATGGACTTACATTAGATACTGCCCTCACCAACACAACTCCTATATATCCCTCTCTCAAATATCTATCCATATGGACTTACATTAGATACCGCCCTCACCAACACAACTCCTATATAGCCCTCTCTCAAATATATGCCCCGGTAAGAACCAAACCAGATTTTGTTCAAATCTACACACCTATGGCTACTGAAAAATGTAAGGTTCATTTATCAAATGTTATTTTGAAGTATTAAAAAACATTGTTGTTTTAGAATTTTTTAAAGGTCATCGTTGTTTTAGAATTTTTTAAAGGTGTTACGTTATATAGCCCTCTCTCAAATATATGTCCATATGCACTTACATTAAATACTGACCTTGCCAATACAACTCCTATCTGGGTGCTCAGATATATAGATGAATATTGAACTGATGAAAATGGCAAGGGTGTGAAGGGTACAGAAATAGCAGATGAACATGAGGAAACAACCGTTTTGACGTGCTGTCAAAAACGCCTATGCTCAATGTTAGCCAGATAACTACAGTATACTACATTTTGCATGCAAACCAGCTTCCGGCGGGCCTCTCTCTATCCTAAAAACAGAGATAATGTTGGCTAAATGTCGTAGAATAGTATGTAACAGTTAACTAATAGATTGTGGTTGTGTAGAGTGTGTGTGTGTGTGTGTGTGGTTTATTAAATGTGGTTTATTGTGTGTGGTTTAGTAATCAGTAATTAGCGTTAAATTAATAGATTTTTGTGGCTGTTTGTTTAGGGGTGATCCTGTACATTCTTCTGGTCGGCTACCCTCCTTTCTGGGACGAGGACCAGCACAAACTCTACCAGCAGATCAAAGCTGGAGCCTATGATGTAAGCATCACAGTGTGTGTGTGTGTGTGTGTGTGTGTGTGTGTGTGTGTGTGTGTGTGTTTGTCTGTGTGTGTGTGTGTGTGTGTATGCGTGTGTGTGTGTGTGTGTGTGTGTGTGTGTGTGTGTGTGTCTGTGTGTGTCTGTGTGTACAACTGTGCATGTGTGAATGTGTGTGTTTGCCTGTGTGTGTGTGTGTGTGTGCTGTATAAGACGTGACCTTGTGTCCTTTCTCTTGTGTAGTTCCCATCCCCTGAGTGGGACACAGTGACTCCTGAAGCCAAGAACCTCATCAACCAGATGCTGACCATTAACCCTGCCAAGAGAATCAATGCCCAGGAGGCTCTCAAACACCCATGGGTCTGCGTAAGTATCCCACACACACACACACACACACACACACACACACACACACACACACACTCATGTTTGAACACCTGTGGGTCTGTTTAAAGGTGCCATGTGTAATGTCATAAAATCAATTCATACTCCACATTCCATAAAAGATGGGGGCAGTATACCTCCAGAAAGTGGGTTGGTCTACCCTAGAGTAACAACCGAGAAACGTACAGTATATTGCAGTTTGGCTTGCGGTTATGTTGCCCGCATACCGCCTCCCCATGGCCGAAATGACATCATTTGAAACAGTAAGACCATACACAGATATTAGACATAGTTAGACATACACACCCACAATATGCACATCTCTGCATTCAACACATTCATCCATACATGCATGCATCCATAAATATCTATTGCTGTAAGTCGCTTTGGATAAACACACCATCTGCCAAATGAATAAATGTAAATGTAAACACATACACACATTTACATATACACACATACACACATACAGTACACACATAGGGATTGCATTGCAGACATTGCAGACATACACACATGTACACATACCCAAATGTCATAGACAGAGATGACAGCCAAGCCAGAGGTCAGCTCTGTGATGACACACATACACCCACACACTCAATCACACACACTCACACAGACACACACACACACACACACACATACACACACACACTCAACAAAGAAACTCACAAACAATCTTCATCCACCTAAAGCATGTGTTTCTGTCAACATTGCAACATGTGATGTGTTTTGCGCTCTGTGTGTGTGTGTGTGTGTGTGTGTGTGTGTGTGTGTGTGTGTGTGTGTGTGTGTGTGTGTGTGTGTGTGTGTGTGTGTGTGTGTGTGTGTGTGTGTGTGTGTGTGTGTGTGTGTGTGTGTGTGTGTATTTATCTCCTACAGCAACGCTCCACAGTGGCCTCCATGATGCACAGACAGGAGACGGTCGAGTGCCTGAAGAAGTTCAACGCCCGCAGGAAACTCAAGGTGGGCACTGCTTCAGTCCTCTACAACCCAGTGCCAGATTGACACCCACGGTCACAATCAGGAATAAGCATTCACAGACTTAATCAAATCCAATCAGGAATAAGCATTAATAGATCTAATCAAATTAAATCCAATCAGGAATAAGCAGTCACAGACCCAATCAAACTTTATTCATATAGAGCCTTTCATACAACAATAGGATACCAAACACCTCTGTAGAGACATTCTCTCTCTCTCTCTCTCTCTCTCTCTCTCTCTCTCTCTCTCTCTCTCTCTCTCTCTCTCTCTGACACACACACACACACACACACAGACAATCTTCATCCACCCAAAGCACCAGTGTTAGTCATACATTCTCCACCCTGCAGACAGGAAGAGTACCTCAGGTAGACTTTCATCTTTGAGTATGATAACACACATCGTTAGTGCATCTATGTGTGCTTTTACAACTGTCATAGGGAATGCCCAGTCCTGTCATCTCAGAAGCATTTTTGACACATTTAAGATAATTTATCAACAAATTATCCAGCTAGATTTTTCCCCTGCCTCATCCAAAAGCATTATGCAAGCAAGCAAGCATGACAGAACCATGTATAAGTTAAAATTAGTTTAGAATTAGATTTCTTAAATAAAAAAAATTCATGTAATCATCTTATTGCTTTGTTTTATTCCTAATAGGGAGCTATTCTGACCACCATGCTGGTGTCGCGAAACTTCTCTGGTGAGTTGACACGTCCACCACATCCTCTGAAAATGCCTCTCAAGATTCTCTCGCAAGTGGAGCAGCTTACAATCGCACTTCCTTTAGTGCGGGAGGCTGGAGAAATTGTTTATTTTAACCGTTTAACAGCCATTGGTCAAGTATTAAGTTAGGCCACAGTCCAGACTGGGGGATGGAGGGAGGGGTTGTGCATATGGGCTAATATAGCCAGTAAACAGTGTAGACAATGTAGACGAAGAAAAACACACAAAGACACGGAGCTACATGGACATGCTGCCACTCTCGTCGGCGCTGGACATTACATAATTTTCCACCATAACATGTTGAGGTAACTTGTCTTTTGCATTTTCCTAAAACAAACAAACAAACAAACAAAAACATCTGTCCCTGCTGTTTTGTAATTATCCTAATGATCTGTTACTTAATAATTAATTAATTACTTGTATTAATTAATTAAGTAAAAGATTAAGTAAATATTATGGCCTCTATTAAGTTGACAGGTACAGGCGTTTAAGAGAACACATAAATAAACCCCTCACACAGAGCTCACAGTTCAGAGGTCAGAAGTGGTGTGTTATCGTTAAATATTTAGCTGAGATTAATAGTGATGTGTTAGCATTAGCCTGATAATAGAGGTTAGTAGTGTTGTGTTAGCGTTAGCTGGATAGAAGAGATTAGTGGTGTGTTAGCGTTAGCTTGATAATATAGGTTAGAAGTGTTATGTTAGCGTTAGCTGAATATTAAAGATTAGTAGTGGTGTGTTAGAGTTAGCTTGATAATAGAGGTTAGTAATATTATGTTAGCGTTAGCTGAATAGAAGAGATTAGTAGTGGTATGTTTGCGTTAGCTAAGAGAGGAGGCAAAGGAGACAAGACCCTCAGAGACAGAAGTGTTTACACAGCTCAGGATGTCAAACAACACGTTCTTGTACGTGTCAGTGGTGTATGTGTGTGTGGGTGTCTCCTCAGATGCTGCGGTGATCCAGAAGCGCAGTGCACACACACACACTGACATAGACATGCACACACTCACATCTGAGGGCTGTTCCATAATAGCCTGACATGTAATTGATGGTTTTGCAGAGGATGTAGAGTTCCTGTGGGTTTGTGTGTGTGTGTGTGTGTGTGTGTGTGTGTGTGTGTGTGTGTGTGTGGGATTGTGCTGGCACATGTGTGTGTGTGTGTAATAACTGGCATATATAATAATATGTGATTTATGTCTGCTGTAATGAAGCATCTGCGTTGTGAGTCTGTTCTCATTCACACTCACAGGCACACACACACACACACACACACACACACACATGCTCAAGACAGCAGGGTTGTGGGCGGCAGTGACAGTGTGCTCTGAGGCTCAGAGAGCAGCCTGCCTCTCCCCCCTTCCTCTTCTCCTTCTTCCTCCTCTTCCCTCCTCTCATCTTCTCTCCTCTTCTATCCTCTCATCTCTTCCTCTTCTCTCACCTCATCTTCTCTCCTCTTCTCCTCTATCCTCTCATCTCCCCCTCTTCCCTCCTCCTCCGTCCTCTTATCTCCTCTCATCCTATCCTTCTCCTCTCATTCTCTCTTCCGTTCCTCTTCTCTCCTTTCCTCCTCTCTCCTCTATCCTCCTATTCTCTCCTCTCCTCCTCTCCTTTCCTCTTGTATCTTTTTACCCTTTTCTGTCTTCTCCTCCCATCTTTTCTCTCTCTCCTTGTCTTCTACTCTTCCTTCTTTCTCCTTGCTGTCCTCCCTCTCTCTCTCTTTCTATATCCCTATTTTGCTCTCTCTCTATCCCTCCTTCTCTCCATCTCTTTCTCTCTCTCTCTCCTTGTCATCCCTTCCTTCTTGTGGGAGTTATCATTACTGTAATCATCTCAGATTATGATTGTGTGTGTGTGCAAAGGGGGGAGGTTGTTGGAGTGTCACTCAATGTCCCCACTCACACACACTCAAACTCACACTTACAGTGACAACACATGCACACACACACACACAAACACGCACAGATGCACCCCCCCCCCCACACACACACACACACACACACAGAGAAAGAGAATCACAAATGCACATATGCACAAACAGATTTAACACACAAAACCAATAGTACACTCACACACACACACACACACACACTCATGCGGACATATGCTCACACTGTACGAGTGTAGGGGATGGGTTCTCCCTCCCATGGCATCTTTGGCGGAGACAGAGGCAGTAGGGGGTTGTGCCGGTGTTGCTGGCATCTACCCCTTGTGCCCGCCTGTGATGTGCACATCATGATTCTGTAGGAACCAGACGTCCTGAACTCCTCAGATCTTCACTAAAACAGACATATTTCCTTACAAGACTCAGCCAGGCTACACCGGGTCCACAATTGAAGTACTCCATAAAAGCATAAAAGTAGTTTTAGAAGACTGGTCTAATTCTTTCGAATGTACGCTCTGTTTATCACGTCTGGTGTAGGCGCTTGCATTGATTATAGTGGAAGCTATTTGTTGCAGCAGATACTCCTAACGCTGCCTGTGAGCCCATTAAACCACTGAGATTATTTAAAACACAGAAGGCAGGTACTGGAAACATGAGAGACAGTGGATTGCAAGAGGGTCAATTTACAACGACAGTATGATGATGACAATATGCATTGAAGGCTACTGGCCCTCCTCTGTGTGATGGGAGTAAAAAGGATCGAAACAGTCCAGCTGTGAAGGAACACATCAAAGCTTATCTGTCTGGGAAGTTAGAGTCTTACACCATCCTCCAGACCTCCAGACCTCCAAAGATCACACTGTATAACCGTAAAACTCCAAATAATAGCCCGGGCTTTTATTTTCCCAAATCGCCAAACTGCACCGGCTAGTATTAGAGACAGGCGTCTATATGAGACAGGCCTTTGATTCCCTTTACACAAAACTTTTCCTTTGCAAAGATGGAAAATATTCTCAAATTAATTATTTCAAACACACTGAATGTCTACCCATATGACTAGGCTATCCACTGACAATTATGGATCATCATTCATAGTGTTGAGATGTTGTTCATTGAGTGAGATAAGATCCAAATAGCGGGGATAGCCAGAACAGAAGTTTTAATCAAACGTAATTTACAAAGAGATCGTATCACTCTGAAAGCTCATATTTCATCACTAGCAATCTAGCCTATCTGTCCTCTGTCAAATACAGTTGCATTATCAGCCCTGACCAAAACCGTTCAGGAATTATTTATGCAAAAGTGGAACATGCGTAATGTTTCATTCTCCCTCCTTTTCGGCACGAATGAAACAGCATGAGAGAGCATGAACCATATCGTTTCTCCCGTATTTTATTTGGCAAATTTGACAATAGTAAGCTTATATTTCAAATCATAACCTACTTCTTTCTCTTTATTGGCATGGCGGTACGCATTTAGAATAAAGAATAATGTTCGCGAACCTTGTTTTGTTGCCATCTTAAAAACGCTTACTATCTGCCTATCCGCAAATTACAGTAGAAACAAAAGGGATGAATTAAACGATGACGAAGTCTGACATATAGGCATAGTTCATTTTGAAAAAAGTTATACAATTTGGAACTCTAGCTTTTCCCCACTGCAGTCTTTTAATGCCATCTAATCATAACGTTAGCGTGCACAGTCTGCAGTGCACCATACTAGCTTAAGCCCAATTCACACCAAGGATTCGCGACGACATGAGCTGCAACATTCTATAAACCAGCAACTTGATGCAACATTCTAAAACCTTGCAACTGTGACTAGACATGGTGAATGCTTTGCGACGGCTTGCAATTATGTGCAACATCTAATTCACACCGCTGCAACTCCTTTCTGCAACGGTTTCATCTCATTACGAATCTTTGGTGTGAATTGGGCTTTAAACAGACGATCTGACGGGTTTTAGAACACATCTCCACCCTACTGACCTCCACCCTACACACCTCCACCCATACTGCCCTACACCCTACTGACCTCCACCCTACACACCTCCACCCATACTGCCCTACAGGCACCCAATGCCAGCAGAGCACAGCATCATGGGATTAGAGACAGGGGAATTGAAACCCGTTCCTTTTCCCTCTCTTGTTCCCTCTCTCTTTCTTTCTCTTTTACTATCCTGTTGCTTTCTCTTCTCTCTCTGTCTCTCTCTGTGAAGTGTAGGTTGCAATTGAGTGTGTGGATTTGATATAATGTTTTGTTTGCAGACGATTGGAGCTAATCAGCACCCTTCCAGACTAACAAATTGCTTTCTCTTCTCCTCTCCTCTCCTTTCCTCTTTTCTCTTCTCCTCGTCATATCTCTTCTTCACTCCTTTCCTCTCCTCCCCTCCCTGATTTCAACTCAATCCTTCACTCTTCACCTGTTTTCTCTCTCTCACCATTTTTCTTTTTCCTTTCTTACTTTCTCTCCCTCTCACCACCTTGTGTTTGTGCATGTGTGTGTGTGTGTGTGTTTGTGCATTTGTGTGTGTGTTTGTGCATTTGTGTGTGTGTGTGTGTGTTTATGCATTTGTGTGTGTGTGTGTGTGACTCCTGCAGTGGGTCGACAGACTACGGCTCCGGCTTCGGTCACTGCAGCAGTAGCAGCGGCGGCCGGCACCACCGCCGGTCTGGTGGAACAAGGTAGCCGACCCCTGACCCCGCGACCCCGTAACCCCATATCTCTTCCTCTCCATCTCTCTCTCTCTCTCTCTCACTCCATCTCTCATACCCCTTGACCCATGCAGGGGTTCCAGCCCACCTCCACCCATTTATGTCTCACTCCATCTCTCCATCTTTCCGTCACTCTCCCACTCTCCTCTCTCATTCCCACTCTCCTCTCTCAATTTCCATCCATCTCTCCCTTTCTCTCTCACTCCATCTCTCTCTCACTCTTTCACTCTATCTCTCTCACTCCATCTCTCTCTCTCACTCTATCTCTCACTTATATCTCTCTCATTCCATCTCTCTCTCCCTCCATCTCTCTCCCTTACTCTAGCTCTCTCTCTCACTCCATCTCTCTCTCTCACTACATCTCTCTCTCACTCCATCTCTATCTCTCATTCCATCTCTCTCTCATTCCATCTCTCTCTCACTCCATCTCTCTCTCACTCCATCACTCTCTCTCACTCCATCTCTCTCTCACTCCATCTCTATCTCTCATTCCATCTCTATCTCTCATTCCATCTCTCTCTCACTCTATCTCTCTCTCACTCCATCTCTCTCACTCTGCTCTCCCATTCTCTGCAGTTTTGTCTGTTTTCTCTCTTTCTCTCCCCGTCTCTCTGTTCACTTTCATTCATTCCTCTTTTTCACTGCATTAATCTCTCGCTTTCCCTCACTCATTCTGGCTCTCACATCCTCCACCTCTATTTAGCATGCATGTATGCACATGTGTGTGTTTGTGCGCATGTGTGTATGTGCATGAATGTGTGATGGCTGCCTGACTCCTGTGTATCTGACTCGCCCTTCCTCCTCTCCTCTCCTCTTCTCTTCTCTTCTCCCCCTCTCCCATTTCTCCTGGGCTGAGCCTGATTGCCAGCTCCTACTTCCACTCCTCCTTCATCTCCTCATCTCCTTCGTGTCTCTCTCCTCTATTTGGGCCTCGTTTACCTTCCATGACTCCTCTCTTCTCCCCTACTCCTCTCCTCTCTATTCCTCTCCTTTTCCTCTATCCCTCTCTTCTCCTCTCCTTTCCTCTTCTCTCCTTTCTTCCCTTTTCCTCTCCTCTCCCCTCCACTCCTCTCTTCTCCTCCACTCTCCTCCTCCTCTCTTCTCCTCTCCTCTCCTCTCTTCTCCTCCACTCTCCTCTCTTCTCCCTCCATCCCTCTCTTCTCCTCCTTTCCTCTCCTTCCTCCTCCTCCTCTCCTCTCCTCTCTCCTCCTCTCCTCCTCCACTCTCCTCTCTTCTCCCTCCTCTCTTCTCACTCTCCTCCTCTTCTCCCTCTCTCTTCCTCCTCCACTCTCCTCTCCCTCCTCTCTTCCTCCTCCTCTCTTCTCCACTCTCTCTCTTCTCCTCCTCTCTTCTCCACTCTCCTCTCCCCACCTCTTCTCTCTCTTCTCCCTCCTCTCTTCTCCTCCACTCTCCTCTCCCCACCTCTTCTCTCTTCTCCCCTCCTCTCTTCTCCTCCACTCTCCTCTCCCCTCCTTTCTTTTCTCTCTTCTCCCCTCCTCTCCCATCCTTTCTTTTTCTCTCTTCTCCCCTCCTCTCCCATCCTTTCTTCTCCTCTCCTCTCTTCTCCTCTCCTCTCCTCTCCTCTCTTCTTCCCTCCTCTCCTCTCCTCTCCTCTCCTCTCCTCTCTTCTTCCCTCCTCTCCTCTCCTCTCTTCTCCTCTCCTCTCCTCTTCCCTCCTCTCCTCTCCTCTCCTTTCTTCTCCCCTCCTCTCCTCTTCCCCTCCTCTCCTCTCCTCTCCTTTCTTCTCCTCCTCTCCTCTCCTCTTCCCTCCTCTCCTCTCCTCTCCTCTCCCCTCCTCTCCTCTCCTCCTCCTCTCCTCTTCCCTCCTCTCCTCTCCTCTCCTTTCTTCTCCCCTCCTCTCCTCTCCTCTTCTCTCCTCTCCTCTCCTCTCCTATCTTCTTCTCTCCTCTTCCCTCCTCTCCTCTCCTCTCCTCTCCTCTCTTCTCCCCTCCTCTTCTCTCCTCTCCTCTCCTCTCCTCCTCTCTTCTTCTCTCCTCTGTCCTTTTATCCGTAGGCCTCTGTCAGGTTGATGTTGACTGTAGGGTACAGCCTCTGGTCTCCTCCCTCCTCCTCTCTGCCTGTGTGTGTGTGGAGGCTGGGTCTTTCTGCCTGCGTTGTGTGTTTGCTCGATGCTGCCGTACCAGCCTCTTTCTGCATGTGCAGGAGAGTGTGTGCCTGATGGTGTCTGCATGACCCAAAACTGCATCACTGTGACCCGTATGTGTGTGTGTGTGGCAGGAAATGGGCTTGGGTGGCAAGGAATTGTTGGGGAATGCAGCGCATGGTGCCGTTATGCTGGGAGAGTGTGTGTGTGTGTGTGTGTGTGTGTGTGTGTGTGTGTGTGTGTGTGTGTGTGTGTGTGTGTGTGTGTGTGTGTGCATCTTGTGTTTGATTTGGTGAATCGTGATGTGAATGTATGCATGTGAGGTATCTTTTCCTCTGTGCTAGAGGACTTTTTTATGCCTTATTCCAACAGAGGACTACTTAAGACAGAATGCATTATGTTAAGACCTTTGGCAATTCTGGGAAATGCCTATTGCGCAACAGTCCATCGCTTCCCTGTCCCATTGAGCAACAATCTTGCACTGCCTGGCCTGCCTATCTTTAAATAGCTTTTATCAAGTTCCTGCAAAGAATTCTAAATATAACCTGGTGATTCAGTCCATGTGGTGCTTGACACTGTTATATTGCTTTATAATATGGATAGTGACGCCAGTTTCCCTTATTGGTTGGCCTATTATAGTTTTTCGCAACTGCTAAAACACTTTTTTTTTTTTTAAACCTTTCACCCTTTTCTCAGAATTGTAAACACAAAACCCTATTCTCCCCTCGCCCTGCATGTGATTGGAATGAAATGAATGCACTGACCTTTAGGTGTCGGTCAAACCCACACCAGAGGCCCACCATGCTGCATCCCCGATCCGGCTCTATGCTGGCGCAGAACCAGCGCTATACCCCCTGATCAGGTCCTGATGTGGCTCTATGCTGGGCCTAATGTGATTGTGATTCGGCCTGCTTGTGTTAAGGCCTTGATCTGGCTATGATGCGGCCCGACTCTGGCTGTGTTGAGGCCTTGATCTGGCTTTGATACGGCCCGACTCTGGCTGTGTTGAGGCCTTGATCTGGCTTTGATACGGCCTTGATCTGGCTGACTTATGGTCCTGCTCTGGCCGTAATGTGGCTATATGGTTACCCTGGTATATACGGCTGTAACATGGCCTTGCTCTGCCTGTTTTAAGGCCCTTATCTGGCTCTGTTACGGCCCTGCTCTGGCCCTACTCTGGCTTTCTTTAGGCCCTGATCTGGCCCCGAGTCATTGTCTCCAGTGAGCCCGAGCTCCTGACTGGCTCTCCTGTTCTGTCCTACTGACTTAACTGACTGCCAGCGCAGCAGAGCAAAGGAATAACAGCCCTCTAATATCTCCCATTAAACCTATCTCTCTCTCTTTATCTCCTCTTTTCTGTTATTCTCTCTTCCCATTTAACCTCTCTCTCTCTCTCTCTCTTTCTCTCTCTTTCTCTTAATCTCCTCTTTTATCTTATTCTCTCCTCTTGACTTTCACATGCTTTCCCTCCCTCGCTTCTTACACAAATGTGCCAAGGTAAGGACACCTCTTCATCTCGTCACTGCTCTCTGTCTGCCTCTATAGGATACCTTGTCACTTCTCTCTCTCTCTCTTTCTCT